>NW_024120961.1:0-8655 GCF_003073215.2 Triticum urartu
AAGTGACAATCAAATATAAGATTTCAAACTAGAAGAGTAAACAAACATAAAACAATGACATGAGTATATGAATGAAGTTGATAACTAACCATCATGCAATTCTCCCAAAGCTTCAAAAAGAGGGAAGCCTTTTGTCTTGAACTTTCCAGCTTTAGGGTGTGACTACATAGTTGACAAGAAAATGATATTAGAGCATGCAACAAGTAATGAAACTTTTAGGGAATAACAATGACATTCTTACTATGATGATGTTTTTCCAAAGTGGTGGATCCGCTAGAATCCTGCACTGCCGGTCGTCCCATGAAACGCTGCTTTGCTTCCTTATCTCTTTGATCTTCTTGTATTCTCTTTTCAACTCTTTTTCCTGTTCTTGGATTTTCTTCTTCTCGTACCTAGCATAAGGATTCTTTTGGTGGAATTTCTTCACTATCGTATTCCATGCTTCTGAGCTCCATCCATTTTGGCCCTTATGTTCAGGTGTATCATGCTCACGAAGCAAGTCCACAAGATCTTTCTCAAGGCTTGCATTCCACTGTGCTCTATCTTCTGCATTTCCACATTGTATGTTAATGTACCTTTTTCTATCTTAACTATTTTGGTTTTAAGCAAATAAAGTCCCGACAAGAGAAATAAAGTCACGTCTAGTTTATTACCTTTGGGAGACCCTCTCCTCCTCTTTGTCACACTGCTTGTAGGAGGTGATGCTCTATCCCTTTCGACAGCTTTTTTGAGGAGGCTCAACCTTGGTGACCCTCGAGCAGTCATCATAGTGACTTCTGAACAATATTTATGACATGAACAACAGAAAAAAAAACATAAACTTCTACACTATACTTATTACTACTACACTACAAATGACAAGTTATGCATGTCGATAATCAGCCCACATTTGATGAGCAATGGCATCTCTAAGGTTGTCGCCTTCATGGTTGATTTGATGATTTTGAGGAATATCACCGTCAGGAAGATCAACAAAATTCATGACAGGTATATTGTTTGGTTGGTTATCTAACCAACGCTCATCTCCTTTTTCAGATCGGATGATGTTATGTAAGATTGCCTCCGCTGCTGGTAGCTTGACTTGGTTCTCTATTCGATGATGCGTGCCCACTTTTAGGATTGGGAACCGCTTCTTCAAGATTCCTAATCCCCGTTCGACGTGATTTCGTAACACGGCATGCCGGAGATTGAATAGCTCCCTGTGATTTTGGGGTCGATGGCGACCGCGTGGAAACTCCTTCAGATGGTACTGAACACCATGATACGGTGCCAAGAAGTAAGGTGTGTTGGCATAACCACCATCAACCAGATAAAACTTGCCCGGAGGTACATGAAACCCACTATTAAGTGCTGACCGGAGAACTTTAGCATCGGTAGCAGATCCCTCCCAGCCACAAGAAATGAAGGTGAAGTTCAGGTCGAAGTCGCACACGACCATAACATTATGGCTTAGGGTCCCTTTCCTATTTCTGAATGGTGCGGCTTTTCCTCCTGAAATTGTTATGGGAACATGTGTCCCATCAATTGCCCCAATGCAGTTCTGCAACGAAATACTATAACTTAGCACCTATAACATGAAGAGTAAGTTATCGATGTGGATCAAAGTTGGCGAAGCAAAAACCTGAAAATAAGGAAAGAATCTCGTGTCCGACTGAATCTTCAGATGCACTTGACTGGGATTTGGAGGCTTCAAAAAATTCTTGGAGAGAATAGGGATGATGTCAAAGAAATTCTTCATTTGCCAATGGAAAGTATCCCCGCTGAAATTGGCGAAGCAAAAACCTGAAAATAAGGAAAGAATCTCGTGTCCGACTGAATCTTCGGATGCACTTGACTGGGATTTGGAGGCTTCAAAAATGCTTGGAGAGAATAGGGATGATGTCAAAGAAATTCTTCATTTGCCAATGGAAAGTATCCCCGCTGTGACCAAACCGAACTTAAAGGTCTTCAAATGAAGAATTATGGGATAACATCCACAGAAATGATGCTAGTTTCTCTTCGACTTTAATTCTGGTATCTTTCACCAACTTCTCCCTTCGAAGATAATTAGCCAAAGATTTGAAGATACGCGGCTCCATCCTAAATGCTACCCGACAGTTTTTGACGTGCCCTTCGAGTAACTCCTTAACAAACATCTCTCCTGTTAGCGATGATGTATGACGCGGAATCCTCCGCTCCCTAAGAGCAACTCCATCGGTCTCTACCAAATGTAGTGCAGGGAAAACAATTAACATCATTTCGTCATCCTCCTCCTCTCTCTTCCTAACACGATCCCTCATTTCAGGATCCATTCCAAGTCTAAAGAAGAAAAATGTGGCTAGTTATTACTACTACACCAAAACAGTAAGAGTGCAAGTTGTACAAACAAACAGTTTACCAAAAAAACCTGCAGTAAGAGATAAAATTCTTCAACAACTACAATGTCTAGTAATGTAAGATATTAACATAGCTCTCAGCTTACCAAAAAAACAGTTTGTAACACAGATCTATCGACCAAGCAATAATAACCAACAGTACATGAATAAGGAGAAGATTAAAACAAGAGGATTAATCTACCTTGTCCTTCACGATGCTGCCCAATTCAGGGTCTTGCTGTAGCTGTGAGGCGGCGAAGCTAGCTTATATCTGGCATCATCAAAATATCTGGCATTGGAACATCATCTAACAAAAAGGACAACACTAGAAAAAAGGACAACTGCAATGTGTACCAATGAAGAACAGATGATGATCACACACCATGAAGAGAACAATTATATAATCTACCAATGATCATACCCGAAGTATCTTTTGTTCGGACATAAAAAATCTTTGGAAGTATGTGCTCTACTGCTAACAGAGATTAGGTTCACATACTACATTTTGGGACGAACATCATACTGTACTATCAGCAGCCAACAACAAAAACAACATGCATTGTTGTTCCTCCAGATTAGATAGTCCTTCTTTATACCAAGAGATAGACTAACAATTATACTGCTACTACAATAATTATGTCGAGAAAAATAAAACAAATCCAAATTACTAACACCAAATCGTACTGCTAACTCCATTTACTAACACAAAATTGTACTGCTGACTCCAGTACAAATTACTAACAACGGGAAGACAGATCTTGACGACCACATTCGGGAAGACAAATCATGAAATAACAATTGATGCTAGTTCCTAGGAAACCCCAAGAAAAGTCTCGACCTTGACGACCACATTCGGGAAGACAGATCAATATTTGTCTAGGTTTTCATGGAGGGGGCAAATCAGTGCTGCTAGAGAGAAAGGCGGTGGGAGGGAGGGGGGATGAGAGAGAGAGAGAACTAACCAGAGATCTCCTCGCCTGCAGCAACCACTTCTCCGGAGCTAGGGTTACGGCCACAGGCCCGCAGCAAGGGGGCGGCGGGGGAGATGGGACAATTAGAGGCTAGGGTTCCGGCGGGCTTCGTGGCAGGTCGTCGAAGCAGGAGGGCACCCTCCTCCTCCGGGTAGGTTGCGCCGCCGCCGTCCACTTGTCCTCGCCGCCTCCTTGCCGCCGCTTCTGTTGCTCGGGAGAGATGAGACGAGCGCTTCGCTCGGGGATTCCTTCCACGGGGTGCTAGTGGATGATTTTTTCCGCGTGGGTTTGGAGAGGTTTGGGCCGGGGAAATACAACGCGGGGCTTAACCGAACGAGAAAAACTAGATGGGCCGGGTTTATTCCCCGGCGGGGGTAATCCCTGCGGACCCGCGTGGATTGGACCCAAAACCTCGCCGGGCTGGGCGTAACCGAACAAGGCCTTATCGTGGTAGGGTCGAATGCTGTTTGACTTGCTTTTAACTTGTTCATTCATTCAAGGGTAGGAGTACATAATTTAGGTGTCCTGGGTCCCTGTCTTCTAAAAGTTTTGTTCATTTGGTGCTTCTTACAGGACAGCCAAAGCAACATCTTCTAAGAGCATGGTTAATAATATAGCTCATTGTTGGCTATAACATCTTGCCATGTCATCTATAGTCAATATAATAGCAAACACGTATAATAGTGGGCTACAAAAAAAGTACTACTTTCTCATATGGCCCATCATACACTCTCACATAGCTTCTTGCAGCATGTGCTAGAGCCGGCTGTAAGTCTACAATCCGCTTCTCTTCTCTCTCTTTCAAGTCAGCAAAGATATAGTATTTAAATCCTTGTAGCCCGCTTACGTCACCTTATTATACTTGCTCTAATGACTGGATGGAGTCTGTTTGTCGGCGCAAAACGGCCAAAGCGACATCTTGTTCTAGAATGCAATACCAACAAATTCATGGGCTTTTGCGGTGAATAGTATCATGTGTTGAAAAGTCATAACTTTGTCTTCTCTATACAACTCTACGTATTTCGTCCTGAAAATTTATGCAAATGTGTGTTATGCCTCCATGTATGTTTGTATCTTCTGCAGGATTTTTCAAAATTTGAAAATATGAACTTTGAATTTTTAAAAAACCGTGCTCCAAAAGAAATTTTCGTGTATCTATGCAATTGAAACAGCCCATATAGGAGAAACCATATATAAGATTCTAGTGTACAAATAAAAAAATCCCACACGGAAAAACTCCTAATTAAATATACCATATAGAAGAAATAATGTAAGATTCCATTGCAGAAATAAAAATTCCCATATAGAAAATTTCCTAGGATTTTATAATTTCGGTTTTTCGAACAGTAGTATCCTTTGAATCAGAGGAGACCGCATTTTCTAGCGCAAAATGCTAACGGTGGTTGACCACCATGGTGGACGTTTTCAAAATACAAATTTCCAAAGCGCGGATTTTTTTTATATAATTTTTTTTGTGAACACAGATTAACATATATACCATGTATATGCACAATTTCATAACATTATACATTTACACTTTAACATGTGGTGTACTAAAAAGACAAATTCGTTTTTCAATATGGGTCAAGCTTTTTTGTGGCTGGGCCGGGTATTTTTTATAAGGCTAACAAATCACAATCTTTTGAACGAGTTTTGACACGTTGCGGAACATATATAAGTTTTCACGGATTTTTTTTCAAACTTTTCAAAAAGAAAAGGAAATGGGATCTTTATTATTTTTTTCTACAAAAAAGGGCCTCCACGCGCGCACGCTGATGTGACTTTCGCCTGGTGCAGGAGCTGGGCGCACTCAGGCCAAAGGACAGGATGACCCCGAAGGCGGCGGCCCTGCTCATGAAGCGCTTCCAGGAGCCACTGTCTGATGGTAACATCGCTGCCATCACCAAGCTCACCGGGCTGGATCAAGCTGCCCTCAAGATCGCAGCGGGCATGGCCGGAATCGCCGACGCTGATGAGTCGCTCCGCAGTTGATCATGCTAGCTAGGTCTTCGTTTAGTCTCCGTCGGCAGCTGGTCTTAAACAATCTTGAGTTAGGGCTAGTTTCTATGTGTAGTGATCATGGTATGTGGTGTGATCGACGACGGCGGGGTTTTGGGCCTGTTGGTGGCCGTCGTCGTCCCCCGGCATGTTGTACAGTGTTTTGCATTGTCTTAATTAGTAATTGTGATCGACCAAGAACTCCAAGGTGTATCGATGAGTGACAACGATCTAATCCTCATGTCATGGAATGTCTGCGGCTTGAACTGCCCGGCGAAGCGCACAGCCATCAGAAAGGGCGTTCAGGCTAACCACGTTGCAGGAGACCAAGGTGGATGTCTGGTCGACCGGCGTAACTATGGAGGTCGGCGGCGCAAATCTTCAAGGGTGTGCCACTACTAGGAAAAAGCTTGTACATAGAATCTTACCAGCAGCGTGCTTTAAAACAAGAGCTGCTGCTATCTAGCAGTAGCGCGTGTCAACAAAACGTGCTGCTGAAATAAATGTAGCAGTAGCACGCTTGTACAAAGCTGCGCTACTGCTATAATTGCCACGACCCCGCCGCCAAGCTAGTTATAGCAGCAGCGCCTTAATCCAAACTGCGCTACTGCTACTGATCCTAGTAGTAGCGCCTTTTGACAATGCTCGCTACTGCTAAGTTTACTCCACTCCTTGCACCTAAATTTACTCCCACCTTGCTCCGCGAACAGGGTTTTTACCACCTTAACTATGCAACTTGTCAAACTATCACAACCATTTGGTCTTCATTGAACTCTATGTGTAGAATTTGTGGCCGCAATATGAGTCTTCTCCGGTTTCTAAACCGGTGCGGACTCATATTGACAATTCAGATTGTACACAAAAAGATCATTGATGATGAATGTATTTTTTATGTTTATTTTTACATGTTTACACATAGCAGTAGCGCGTTTTAGCAAAAGGCGTTACTGATATGGGCGTAGCAGCATCGCTTCTTGGCTGAAAGGCGCTACTGCTAGGGCGTTTAGCAGTAACGCGTTTCCCTAAAGCGCGCTACTGCTAAGCCATTCTATCTTCTCCAACCGGCCGCCCCTCACTCTCCTTTCTCCACTCACACTCACACTCACACTCACTCGATCTCCCCCCTCAATCCCCCCGTGCCGGTCCTTCCCCGCCGGCCGCCCCTCACTCTCTGCTGACATGTTTACGCCCTCACTCTCTCCACTCACTCGGCCTCCCCCTCAATCGGAGTATCAGGGTTTCGGACGAGAACTCATCTGTTACACGGGCACTTCATTTTTATTTGGATTCCAGACTTTTTTTGCGTTCAGTATGCATCATTCAAAGCGACGTCGTCAATTTTCAACCCTTTCTGACATCATTTGCTCCTTTTCAGTCATTTACCGATTTGTTTAGAGAGCTAAATGACTGTGAAATTGAAAATCACTACAAAATGAACTCTGAAAATGTTGAAACTTGTCATGGTATCATCATTTCACCCACATAGCATGTGCAAAACAGTAAAGAGGGTTACAGCAAAAACTGGACGCCCTTCATGTACAAATTGGACAATCTCTTTCGGAATATCAGCGTTTCGGACAAGAACTCATCTTTTACACAGACACTTCATTTTTTTAAACTTATTTGGACTCCAGACTTTTTTAGCGTTTCATATGCACCATTCAAAGCGATGTCATCAATTTTCAACACTTTCTAATATCATGATATGCAACATTTTGATTTACTTAATAGTTTGTAGTTGATATATAACAATTTTGATTTAGTATGATTAACTGATTAGTAAAAATTTAGACATAGTTGATAGTTTTTAGTTGAGATAAGCCTCTGGTCATATATAACACTTTGATTTAGGATAGTTTCTAGGGTTTAGTTGTTAGTTTCTACTTAACTGAATTACTACTACAGTTTTAGTATATTATTTTTAGACATAGTTGATAGGTTCTAGTGATGCTGAAACTATTTACTCATTTGGTAGAATGAACATGTCATCTTCGTTAACTACGTCGTAGGAAAGTTCAAATGCTAATGGAATAGGCAGCGGCTTAGTGAGGTGTAGTTCGTTTTTTTCCTGGTAGACATTGGTTTTGATACAAGTATTTGGTTTGCAAGTGCTAAGTTACTGGAGTCGATGTGTTGTGTATCTTCATGCTCACAGTAGTTGTTTACGTTGGACTTATCAAATTTTCTTGTGAGGGCTGGGGGTGTGCTTTTGCTGGTGTGCAAATTAGATATATATTTTCTTGTGAGGGTTGGGGGTGTGCTTTTGCTGGTGTGCAAATTAGATAGATTTTTTCTTGCTACAAGCATCACCCAGGATCATACTTCAGAGACACCTTTAATTTGTATCACTTTCTATACTTACTCACTCACTTAGCAAATTTATGTTACTGTTTTTCTTTCCTGTGAAGTGGATCGTTCATCTTTGCTCATATTGCTTTAGGAAAATGGCGTGACCACCACCACCACTATGTCGACTGTGCAAGTCAAGGTGCACCAGCAACCTTGCAACTGGCAAGTTGTTTGACATCTACTTCCAGCCGAGTTTTCGTCATGCGGCGGTAAGAAATTATACAAAATGTAACAACTATTTTGTTTTTATTGTTGACATTAATGCATTGTGTCATTTTGCTTTTTTTACACAGATCGTCCCATGCAATGTGAGGCTGAAATTCAACAAGTTGACAGGAGACACTGTGACCTTTGAGGCTCCTGGGGGGCCTATTGTTGGGGAACGTAGTAATTTCAAAATTTTCCTACGCACACGCAAGATCATGGTGATGCATAGCAACGAGAGGGGAGAGTGTTGTCTACGTACCCTCGTAGACCGGAAGCGGAAGCGTTAGCACAACGCGTTTGATGTAGTCGTACGTCTTCACGGCCCGACCGATCAAGCACCAAAACTATGGCACCTCCGAGTTCTAGCACACGTTCAGCTCGATGACGATCCCCGGACTCCGATCCAGCAAAGTGTCGGGGAAGAGTTCCGTCAGCACGACGGCGTGGGGACGATCTTGATGTTCTACCGTTACAGGGCTTCGCCTAAGCACCGCTACAATATTATCGAGGATTATGGTGGAGGGGGGCACCGCACACGGCTAAGAGAACGATCACGAAGATCAACTTGTGTGTCTTTGGGTGCCCCCCTGCATCCGTATATAAATGAGCAAGGGAGGAGGAGGCCGGCCCTAGGAGGGGGCGCGCCAAGTGTGGAGTCCTACTAGGACTCCCTAGTCCTAGTAGGATTCCACCTCCCATATGGAATAGGAAAAGAGGAAGGGAAAAGGAGAAGGGAGGAAGCGGGCGCCCCCCTTCCCTAGTCCAATTCGGACCAG
>NW_024120962.1:0-9049 GCF_003073215.2 Triticum urartu
GGGAGAGGGTTGGAGGGGGAGCTGGCGCGGGGGGCGAGGGGAAAAGGGATAGAGGGGGAAGAATAGTAATGGCGCACTGTACCAAGGTGCGCCATTACTAGTTTTGAAAAAAATGTTAGTAATGGCGCACGGGGTGAGTGGTGCGCCATTACTAGTTAAAACTAGTAATGGCGCACTCTGACCTGGTGCGCCATTAGTATTTTTGGAAAAATAAAAAAATATGTTAGTAGTGGCGCACCATTGGTGTGGTGCGCCATTAGTGTAATAGACACTAATGGCGCACCAGCACATGATGCGCCACTGCTATATAGTGGTGGTGCACCACATGTCTGGTGCGCCATTAGTGTCCATATTATCTATAGCCATTTTTCTAGTAGTGAGAGAAGGGCGGGTTGGGGATTCTAGACCTGCTCCGGTTCAGTTCAGCTCTCCGACTGCGCTGGCTATGGGCGTACTGGCAGCAACCGACGAGGCCCTGGACGGCCTTCCCCTTGCCATGCGACAAGGATGACACGGGGTTGTTCGCTAGAGCAACGACGATCACGACCGGCGACGGTCAAAGGATAGGGTTTTGGACGTGCCCCTGGCTTGATGGTACACCCCTAAGTGTTGCTTTCCCGAGCATGTTCAAGCACTCTCGGCGCAAAAACCGATCGGTGGCCGCTGCGCTCGACAACGGCCAGTGGATCAGGGATCTCCGCCACGGCGACACGACACTCATCGCTGTCGATTTCTTGTGCCTCTGGCGGCGGCTCCAGCAAGCTGAGATCACCCTCGACAGTCAAGTTGTTGATCGGATCGCTGGGACTGCAGGAGGAGGGGCGATGTACTCTGCCCGGGCTGCGTACAAGATGCTCTTTAAGGACACGCCGAGCACGAGCCACAGCAGCGCTGTCTGGAAATGCTGGGCGCCTGGGACTGTCAAGATGTTCGACTGGCTACTGCATAACAACAGGATCTGGTGCAATGACAGACTGCAGAGGAGGGGCTGGCCGAATGGTACTTCTGCGGTTTATGTATGAGGAGCCTGGAGTCTGCTCTGCATCTGATGTGGGAATGCCCTTTCTACAAGACGATTTGGAGGTCTGCTTCCACATGGAATGGCTGCGAGGCACTGGGTCTCAACAGGCTGCCTTCCCACAACTCTCTGCAGCATTGCCTGGAGATGATCAGGCGCACACCAGCCGGCCAGAGGCGAGGGCTCAAAACAATGACGCTTTTGATTGCTTGGCACATGTGGAAGGAGCGGAATGCATGCGTTTTCAGAAAGAAAATGCCACGAACTGACGATGTTCTCCAGGCTATAAAGCTCGATCTTGCACATTGGAGGACTGCCGGAGCCGCATGCTTAGAGCCCCCGTTCGGGGACGCCACTGTGAGATAGACAGTTTCTGTGAGCGTTGGGCGCCCCTCTCTCCATTTTTCTTTTTTGTTTGTAACTTGCTAATGCTCTTGTGCACCATGATCACTTGATCTTCCTTGTTTTTCCGGTATGCTTTCTCCTAAATCAATGAAGCAGGCTCAAACCGGATCTTTCAAAAAAGAAGCTGATTGACAAAGATAAGTACCCAAGGGGCCCAAATCTCAAAAAAAAATAGTGCCAATGGGCCCGTTGGCCATCCTTTTTCTTCTCAACTCACTAAATGGACTGATTTTGCCTAAAAAAAACTAAATGGATTGATTTGCCTAAGAAAACTAACTAGGCTGGAACCCCTAAAAAAACTAAACTTTGCTTTTAACCAAATGGGGACGAGTTACAGCCACACACAGCCCATATGATATCACGAAGCTTTTCTTTCATCCATTCCATGCCACGTTTAGCAACCGGAACGACCCATCATATTAAGCTAACAGTGTTTATCCCTAAAAAATGCTAACCACGTTTAGCTATCAATTTTTTTTGCGGCCGATGTTTAGCTCTTATTTGAGACCCCAAACTTATGAGCAAGAAAAACACGAGAAGACACTCTGAGCAGTCAGCATCAACAGTGCGAACGAAGCCCCGCTATTGTCCGGAATCTCTACCTAATAATAAAGCAGGTAGTGTTTCTGCCCGTCCGTCGCGCTGTTTTGCAAAAAAAAACCTACGTTTTCATGAAATCAACCCACGGTCTGAATTTAAGTCACACCGAACCGTTATTTTACAGTTTTTGAACCCCCGACTTTTTAGGCATTCCATCCGCGGATCATATTTAAGTCAAACAAATGCTTTTCTAAACCATTCATATCTTTTAAACCGTAACTCTGAATTAAACATGTTATATATGAATTTTTATTAGAAAATTATGTAGAATACGAATATAAGATTATTTTAACCTGTTAAGTACTTATAAATATTATTTCGGAAGATATTTAAGTCAAACAAATGGTTTCCTAAATTATACGTATCTTTTAAACCGTTACCCCGATTTTCATAGGTTATATATGAAATTTGATTAGAAAAATGTGTGAAATCTGAATATGATGCTAATTTTACCCGTTAAATATTTTTTAGATATTGTTTTGGAAGCAAACTTATAACTATAGCGCACGATCCATTTTTCTTTCGTACAGGCGGCGATCCGGGTTGCAAATAAACACCCACTATAGTCATATAGGGAAAAGAAAACATGAAGAACTACACATGCATACCTTTGAATACATCACAGGGGAAAACAACAGATTTCTCATCGAGAGTGTGAGAGAAAGCAAGAGCGAGAGGGGGGAGGGAGGAGAGAGAGAGAGAGATGTCTTAGGATTAACCACATTCAAACACGTTTTGGTTTGTGTGAACACTAAGACCATCGCCGGCGAGGGTGAGAAGAGGGATAAGCGGCAACACAAATATGATGCGTCGTTAAAATAAAGAAGATGGGCCTATTGTGGTCTTGAATGATGGTTGTTCGGTTAAGAATGTGTGTTTTGTTTTTTCTCCCATTGCAACGCACGGACTCTTTTGCTAGTTAGTCAAAAAAGAAGAAATGAAAAAGAGGTTGCCCGGTTTATTAAGGAAAACCGAGCGAAAACCTATGTATTCCTTCTTTGGGGGTATTATTTGTAATACTCCTTTCTAATCAATGAATTTGGCAGCTCTCCTGCCAACATTTAAAAAAATATCCCAAATTAGTAGTCCCCATAGTGAAGGAAAACATGTTGATGTTGTACACCATGTGTACCCTAATAATAAGGACCCAACTGACAAAACATATTTTAAAAAAGGAAATTTTTGACACAACTTCATCTACTATATTTTTTTTATGAAAAGGCCTTTATGGCCAGCTTTATTAATCTCAAATAATGCTTACATCGTCTGCTAAAAATTTAGCAATAGTACCCAAAGATGCATTTATCCTAAAAAAGGGGTGTTTGCACACCCCCACTCAGCTAGCTCATGACCAACTACATTTGATTCTCTATTACAGTACTCAATAGTAACCTTCCCGAACTCTCCTAATAATTCTCCGCAATCATCTAAAGCTGGAGCCACCACCATAGAATGTCCCTCATTCAAATGTATAGCATCGACCAAAAAAAGAATTGTTCATCATCACCAAGACATTATTGCACCCCATACTTTGAACTAACTTTAAACCTTCAAGTAATGTCGTGCAGTGATGTATGCAGCTAAGGCATCCTAACGAACGAACGATTTGAACCTTGTTCCTACACGGCCTGATCAAATCGATCAGGCACTTGCCATCTATCTTCATTGTTCAACTCTTTGATGAAAAGATGAAAAAACCAAAAAAAAAACTCTGCCCTTCCATCTCTTGGATAGATAGAGAGGGAGGGCAGAGGCCTTTGGTGTCCCTTTCAGTCAAGAATTGGGGCTTCACAATTACTAGCCAATATTTTCCGAGGCAAGTGTTCGGGTCTATTATGACATAAAGATTAGGTGCCTAACGGACATTGTTTATCTTGAAAAACAAATTCTTATTCTAGCAGACGGAATTCCTTTGGTCTAATTTAGGACTTTCAAATCTATTTTATTTTATCTAATTCTATCTACGCCCTAGGGGCTAGGAACAAAACAGTCCTTTCGTTTTTTTGATCATAGAGAAGCCGTATGAAGCTAAGGTTTCATGTATGGTTTTGAAGCGGAGCTGAAAACGAAGACGAGAGATTTTGCCAAAAATGCGGGGTAGAATTTGTGGATTCTCGGATACGAAGATATCAAATGGGATACATCAAACTCGCATTTTGATATCGATTTTGATACATATAAGGTGTCCTACGGATAATGCAAATCGAAGCTATTTGATGTCTGACTCAGGCCTATATGACCGATCGATCGAAATACTCCAAGACTCCACCTTTGTCATATATTCCATATATCACATTAGATAGATATCATATTCATGGAATACGATTCACTTTCAAGATGCCTTGATGGTGAAATGGTAGACACGCGAGACTCAAAATCTCGTGCTGAAGAGCGTGGAGGTTCGAGTCCTCTTCAAGGCATAATATGGAGAATGCTCATTCAATGAGCATTCCCCGTAGAAGTATTCCGGAAATCTGGGCCTGGCGCTCTCCTCTATCTTCTGAGGTCCTTAACCATCTCCCTGAGAAAAGTAGACAGTAAAAGCCAAAATAGACTAAATATATATAGCCTGAACGATCCTAAAAATCCCTCGAAGGAGATAATAAAGAACCCAAAGCAGATGGTATCCTACTGCAAGGGTGGTCTTAAGAATCCAAAAGAGGTTGCTCAGAAGAGATAGATGTATCCCAACCTCTATTGCTCTCGCGTAAAGACTTTTTTTTTACGCGACAGGAAAAAGTGACTACGAATTCCCCTTTTTGTTTGCGAATCCCTGTTTGTATCCTTTGAGCGCACGCCCATTAAGTAGCGATCAAATCAAGGAAATCGATCAAACGATCCCCGTGCCAGCCCAAATCATGATCTTCACCAACTTGGATTTGGTTCTCTCGCGAAAATCGCGAGTTGCAGAGATGAGAACCATGAAAAGCAGATCATATGATAATACTATATTTTATTATTTTCCAGTGCACTAGATCTTGTAGCACTTAGCAACGAAGCCCTATCCATTAGTATTCCACATAACTTCCATTGTAGGTAACGTATTTGGTTTCAAAGCCCTACGTGCTCTACGTTTGGAGGATCTACGAATTCCCCCTACTTATTCAAAAACTTTCCAAGGCCCGCCTCATGGTATCCAAGTTGAAAGAGATAAGTTGAACAAGTACGGTCGTCCTTTATTGGGATGTACTATTAAACCAAAATTGGGATTATCCGCAAAAAATTATGGTAGAGCGTGTTATGAGTGTCTACGTGGTGGACTTGATTTTACCAAAGATGATGAAAACGTAAACTCACAACCATTTATGCGCTGGAGAGACCGTTTTGTCTTTTGTGCCGAAGCTATTTATAAATCACAGGCCGAAACCGGTGAAATCAAGGGGCATTACTTGAATGCGACTGCGGGTACATGTGAAGAAATGATTAAGAGAGCTGTATTTGCAAGAGAATTAGGGGTTCCTATTGTAATGCATGACTACTTAACTGGGGGATTCACCGCAAATACTACTTTGGCTCATTATTGCCGCGACAATGGCCTACTTCTTCACATTCACCGTGCAATGCATGCAGTTATTGATAGACAGAAAAATCATGGTATGCATTTCCGTGTATTAGCTAAAGCATTGCGTATGTCTGGGGGAGATCATATCCACTCCGGTACAGTAGTAGGTAAGTTAGAAGGGGAACGCGAAATGACTTTAGGTTTTGTTGATTTATTGCGCGATGATTTTATTGAAAAAGATCGTGCTCGCGGTATCTTTTTCACTCAGGATTGGGTATCCATGCCGGGTGTTATATCGGTAGCTTCAGGTGGTATTCATGTTTGGCATATGCCAGCTCTGACCAAAATCTTTGGGGACGATTCTGTATTACAATTTGGTGGAGGAACTTTAGGACATCCTTGGGGAAATGCACCTGGTGCAGCAGCTAATCGAGTGGCTTTAGAAGCCTGTGTACAAGCTCGTAACGAAGGGCGCGATCTTGCTCGCGAAGGTAATGAAATTATCCGAGCAGCTTGCAAATGGAGTCCTGAACTAGCCGCAGCTTGTGAAGTATGGAAGGCGATCAAATTCGAGTTCGAGCCGGTAGATACTATTGATTAACTAGATAAAACTAAAGATAAAGAAGGTATAAATAAAAAAGAAACGAAATAAAAAGAGAAAAAAAATCAGTTATGAAATGCAGTAATTCTTCTTTATTCTTCTAATTGATTGCAATTAAACTCGGCTTAATCTTTTTTAGAAAAAAAAAGATTGAGCCGAATCTTTACTTGCCGAAGCACTTCTTGGATCTGTCAATTATGCTATGGCCGGAGTCCTACTCATAGTGATCTGGTCGAATTGGGAGAAGCCGTAGGTATTATTGCAGGTCAATCAATTGGGGAGCCAGGGACTCAACTAACATCTTTGGAGTTGAAGAGAAGTATCCAAATGACATGTGTTATTTTACAATAACCCATGCTTGTAGCAATGAAATACCAAAACCTACCCGATATGATATATGATAATTATAATTCTCTATGATATGCCTTCCCTATAAAGGACCCGAAATACCTTACTTCGCTTCCGCAGAGACGACATTTGCCACATGCTCAAGGCGAGAAGTAGAAGCAGCAATGAAATTATCTATGTCGTCTCTAACTATTGCCCCACATGACTCCGAATGCAGATCCTCAATAAAAGACGCATCAACGTTTAAAATTTGTTGTGCTGCCAAAACAATGGGCCATGTGTTCCGTCTAAGTGCAGTAGTTTGTTTCGCTGCCGATCGTGTGGAGTTAAAGAGCCAATGCATGGATGGCTAGCGCCGATCGCAACGGCGTCTGCACTTGCTATACTCCGACCTGCTGTCTACGCTGCCACCATACAAACCAATCCGTTGTAGCTATCAACTCTGGAAGCTCTATCGAGTCGTCATAATTGTGTTGTGTCGATTGATCACACATGAGGAATTCGAGCACACCGGAACCCGAGCGATCAACAAGTGGCGTATCATGTCCGACTCTCTCAAACCCAAGCGCAGCCCATACTACATTTGCTTTCACGCAGTTAAACAAAGCAAGCTTGATATATTCTCCTTTCATTTTGCAAATTGGGCATTGAGAAATATAGCCAGTGTAACGGTTTGCAAGACCACAAAAACTGGAAATAGCATTATGTAGACATCTCCATAGGAAGATCTTAATTTTCTCCGGCATTTTTAGACTCCAAATTTTCCTCCGTATCAGGTGTGGCCGGGGACCACCATGGTGACTGAGACTAGTGCTATTAATGTATGTATGGTCCCATTCTTTATAATAGGCTGAACGTACTGAGAAAATCATGTTTTTTGTAAGGTACCATGCAACGTAGTCCTCTGTTACCTGATGGTGTAGCGGAATCTGCAGAATACGCTCCGCATCAATATGCCAAAAGTTGTCCCGGATTAGTTGTTCATCTCACTCCCCCGAAACTGGGTCTATAAGATCATTCACTCTTGACAATACTTGATTATCCCTACTGTCACCATTTTCCTTGATGCATTGCTTGGGATCCAACAATCACTTGAAATATCTATTTTTGCACGATCTCATACTCTCCAAATGAAGACTTCTTGAAGGTTTGGATCCCTGCCCATATACCCTGCCATACATACGATGACCTTTCTTTTTAATTCATAGTTAAGAATATCCCCCATTGGGGTAATATCTAACTCTCAACATTCTGGCACACAATGATTCATTTTGTTCTCAATCAACCTCCAACATTGTTTTGCCAGCATCGCCAAATTGAAACTGTGAACGTCACGAAAACCCATACATCCT
The DNA here is from genome assembly GCF_003073215.2 of Triticum urartu. Taxonomy (NCBI): domain Eukaryota; kingdom Viridiplantae; phylum Streptophyta; class Magnoliopsida; order Poales; family Poaceae; genus Triticum; species Triticum urartu. Next base: position 7,827 of record NW_024120962.1, read on the forward strand.
TGCTTCTTCGGTACACACATTTTCCACCACGCAAACCAATGCATCCTGCTTTGGTCATACTCATCACCCCTTCAATACTACGACGTTACATCAGTAATCTCCTTACAAATTTTCTTTTGAAATTTAAACACACTCATTGCGTATGTAGGGGTGCTTGGCCACTGCTTTCAGTAAGGCCTCCTTACCTCCAAAGGAGAGGATTATCTTTTTCCATCGATTTGCTAATTTCTGGATCATCTATATTAAGTGTTTGAAACAATTAACCCGATCAACACCAATCATAGAGGGAGCCCCAAATATTTAACCAATAATGATTCCATCATAATTTTCAGTATTTGACGTATCTCACTTTAACCTTCACATCAGTATTGGGCGAGGCCAAATGCTCTAACTTTATCTACTATAATGAATAAATGGAGTAAAAGAGATGAAAAATCTTCTCACTTTTACTCTCTCTCACATTTTTTTTCTAGTATAGTCGTGACCAACAGCCATCAGCAGTCGGCTCGTTGGTAAGGCGAGAGCTTCCTGAAAGGGAGATCGGTCTCCTCGATCGCTCCCTCAAGTGATCGGGGCTCGTTGTCATTATGCTAATAAAAAGTGGTTCAGTGGTATGTTAACGAATTGGTCGATTAACTACAGTTCGGGTTTTGTTCATCCTGTACAAGGGCCTTGTTATGATGCTGAATAAAAAAGAGAAGAATTTGTCAGCAAATGGACCGTTGATTGAGGATTTGAACGAGAGGATCGGTGGCCTTCAGGATGCCAAAGTTAGCTGGGTACATAGATCGGCAAATGAGGCAGTCCACTCTTAGGCTAGAGAGGGTTTATATTGTCACTATCTCCGTCCAGGTTTATATCTTGTTAGTTAAATTTAGGATCAAATTTTGACACAGAATATAAAGAGGATTAATAAAGCAGGACGAAGGTACTAATTTATTTTGGGACTCTGCTCCCCCAGATTTGTACTGTATTTTGCATGTTATATCCTCAGAAATATCTGAGAACTGTATTTAAATAAAGTTCTAGGTTTTCCTAAAAAGAAGAAGAAGAGAAAAACCAACATATCGAACCGCGGGGGAGGCAGCCACGCCCACGAACCACGATCGTGGCCGCAGTAGACATACGGGAGGACGAGACGAGACGGGACGGCCCGGAAAGCACGCGTCACATCCCATCCGCAGCCACTCACTCCATGATTCCCTCCCTCCCCTCGCGCCCTC
>NW_024120963.1:0-8604 GCF_003073215.2 Triticum urartu
AGAGTGTATAATCTAATCATGGTTAGCCATGTCCCCGGTTATGGACAAATCTTGAGTATCTCGTACTTGGATTATCATATGTATCTCATCACTCTAAATTAATATTGTTGGGTTGATAATTACTTTTAATTGGGATTGAGTTGGAGGAACCTTCTCAATGATGTTTCAACTACCATGATAGTTAAATAAAATCTATTCCTTTATTGTACAGAAAATTGTCTTTTCACAAAACTTTAACATTAGAGCTTTCCACCAGCCAAATATGCATATAGTGATAGCATTATTCTGTTCTTGCTCTACTGTGTTATATTTCCAGCATATTCCATCTGTTGACCCGTTTTCGGGCTGCAACACATTATGTTCCAGACTTTTCAGAAGAGGAGTAAGGTTCGTTAGGTCGTTGTCGTGCAGCTCAGCTATGCCGTTGGAGTTGATGGACTCACTTTATCTTCCAAGCCTTCCATTGTTATCGTATTAGATGGCCTTAAGCCATATTTATTGTAATAAGTTCTCTTTTGAGACATTCAATGTAATAAGTGTGTGATTGCTACTCTGTTATAAATCCTTCGAGTACTGTGTGTGTGTCAGCATTACCAATCCAGGGATGACACTGAAGCACAGAGACTTGACCATTTGATGTCGGGTCGCTACAATATGATATACATGTTATTGATGTGTACTTTACTAGTGATCATAGTAGCCCCTGGGTATTTGATACTGGTTCAGTTGCTATGATTAGTAACTTGAAACATGAGTTACAAAATGAACAGAGACTAGTTAAGGGCAAGGTACCGATGTGTGTTGGAAGTGATTCCAAGGTTGATAAGATCACCATCGCACACTCCCTTTACCTTCGGGGTTAGTGTTGAACTTAAAATAAATGTTATTTTGTGTTTGCGTTGAGCATAATATGATTGGATCATGTTTATTGCAATACATTTATTCATTTAAGTCAAAGAATAATTGTTATTCTGTTTACATGAATAAAACCTTCTGTGGTCATGCACCCAAGGTGAATGGTTTATTGAAGCTCGATCGTAGTGATACACATCTCCATAATATTGATGCCAAAAGATGCAAAGTTGATAATTATAGTGCAACATACTAGTGGCACTGCCATTTAGGTCATGTTGGTGTAAAGCACATGAAGAAACTCCATGCGGATGTACTTTTGGAATCAATTGATTATGAATCATTTGATGCTTGTGAACCATGCCTCGTGGGCAAGATGACTAAGACTCAGTTCTCCGGAACAATGGAGTGAGCCACTGACTTATTGGAAATAATACATACCGATGTATGCGGTCCATGAGTGTTGAGGCTCGCGGCGGGTATCATTATTTTCTTACCTTCACAGATGATTTGAGCAGATATGGGTATATCTACTTAATGAAACACAAGTATGAAACATTTGAAAAAGTACAAAGAATTTCACAGCGAAGTGGAAAATCATCGTAACAAGAAAAAAAATTCTACGATCTAATCGTGGAGGTGAATATTTGAGTTATGAGTTTGGCCTTCATCTAAAAACAATGTGGAATAAGTTTCACAACTCACACCACCTGGAATACCACAGCATAATGGTGTGTCCGAACGTTGTAACTTTACTTTATTGGATATGGTGTGATATATGATGTCTCTTACCGATTTACCACTATCGTTTTGGGGTTATGCATTAGAGACAGCTACATTCACGATAAATAGGGCACCATCTAAATCTGTTGAGATGACACCATATGAACTGTGCTTTAGCAAGAAACCAAAGCTGTCATTTCTTAAAGTTTGGGGTAGTGATGCTTATGTGAAAAAGCTTCAACCTGATAAGCTCGAACCCAAATCGGAGAAATGTGTCTTCATAGGATACCCAAAGGAAACTGTTGGGTACACCTTCTATCACAGATCCGAAAGCAAGATATTCGTTGCTAAGAATGGATCCTTTCTAGAGAAGAAGTTTCTCTCTCGAAAGAACTGAGTGGGAGGAATGTAGAACCTGATGAGGTAATTGTACCTTCTCCCGAATTGGAAAGTAGTCCATCACAGAAATTAGTTCTAGTGATTCCTACACCAATTAGTGAGGAAGCTAATGATGATGATCATGAAACTTCAGATCAAGTTACTACCGAACCTCGTAGGTCAACCAGAGTACGGTCCGCACCAGAGTGGTATGGTAATCCTATTTATGGAAGTCATGTTACTAGACCATGACGAACCTACGAACTATGAGGAAGCGATGATGAGCCCAGATTCCATGAAATGGCTTGAGGCCATGAAATTTGAGATGGGATCCATGTATGAGAACAAAGTATGGTCTTTGATTGACTTGCCCGATGATCAGTGAGTCATTAAAAATAAATGGATCTTCAAGAGGAAGACGGACGCTGATAGTAGTGTTACTATCTACAAAGCTCGAATTGTCGCAAAATTTTTTTGGCAAGTTCAAGGTGTTGACTACGATAAGATTTTCTCACTCGTAGCGATGCTTAAGTATGTCTGAATCATGTTAGCAATTGCCACATTTTATGAAATCTGGCAAATGGATGTCAAAACTACATTCCTTAATGGATTTCTTAAAGAAGAGTTGTATATGATGCAACAAGAAGGTTTTGTAAATCCTAAAGGTGCTAACAAAGTGTGGAAAGCTCCAGTGATCCATCTATGGACTGGTGCAAGCATCTCGGAGTTGGACTATACGATTTGATAAGGTGATCAAAGCATATGGTTTTATACAGACTTTTGGTGAAGCCTGTATTTACAAGAAAGTGAGTGGGAGCACTACAAGCTTTCTGATAAGTATATGTGAATGACATATTGTTGATCAAAAATGATGTAGAATTTTCTAGAAAGCATAAAGGAGTGTTTGAAAGGAGTTTTTCAAAGAAAGACCTCGGTGAAGCTGCTTACATATTGAGCATCAAGATCTATAGATATAGAAAGACGCTTGATAAGTTTTTTTCAATGACTACATACCTTGAAAAGTTTTTGAAGTAGTTCAAAATGGAACAGTCAAATAAGGAGTTCTTGCCTGTGTTGCAAGGCACTACTGCAGGATCCTACTAACGCGACACTACGATCAGAGACCCTTCGACGAAACTTTGTGCAATGCAATAATCGCAAATGGTGGTGTAAAAGAACCGCCAAAATGGTGCAAAACATTTGCGATGGCGGAGCCATCAAACACAGTTCAAATTTTAGTTGTGTGTGCGATGTAGGACATACGGTTCAGTTCAATGAACTGTTTGTGATGAGGCGGAACAAAATAAACGGGCAGCCAGATGAAGGCCTGTGCGATATACAGCATACAATTCACTCGGATGAACTGTTTATGATGAGGAGGAACAATAGAAACGGGCAGCTAGACAAAGGTGTGTGCGATTGAGGGAATACGCTTCAAAAGGATTAACTGTTTGCAATTAGGCAACAAAACAGAAATGGGTCAGCCAGATCAAAGTGTCTGCGATTGATGGCATACACTTGACACGGATGAACTGTTTGCGATTAGCCACAACAAACTGAAATAGTTAGATAGATCAACGTGTGTGCGCTAGACGGGCACACACATTCTAATTAAAAGAAGCATGCGCGATGGTAATAATGAGCGCGCACTGTTATTGGAACAAGACGTGTGCTGACATTGCCTATTGCGGTGCACCCTATGGTGCAAACTCCACGTACGCGGCCGAGAAGGCGTACGTGCCCACGTTATGCCTTCCGGGAATAGTATCGCACTTATAACCGTCAGTAAATTTTCAGCATGCGTCTCGTCACATTCCAAATTGCAAACCTGTTCACACCGATAAAAACCTAAACGATTTCCCACTTAGGAGCATATTAGTACTCGGTTATAAGTACTACTACTCCAAGATGACTGCACATTCCTCCTCAACTCCTGATCCACAAAAACAAATAAGTCATTCATCATCGTTCCCTTGCATCAGCCATGGCCAGCATGAGTTCTGGGTCGAGAGATTGCCACCAGGGAGATGCGAGCATGATGAGGACATCAATACCATTGTTACACCCACAGCCCCTGCTGCTATACATACTGGACCAATTACTAGAGCTCGCGCACGCCACTTGAATTATCAGGTACTTCCATTTCTTGGTAAAGATTCTAATGTTCATGAGAATATGATGCTGCCTAAATTGGGTACATTTGTTTTGCTTACAAATGAAGGGCCTAGCTTGGACACGAAAGATGAACCATGGAGCAAGTTCAAGCATGGAGATGATGGCATGCGCAAGGGGAATAAGAACGGAGTTACAAGTGATGATTCCAGGACTTTGAAGCCGCCATAAGGAGTGCATGAAGCCATGGACGAAATATACAAGATGCCACTTCATAAATTTCGTCCAGAGGCTATTCTAGGTGCTGCGTCACCTTATTTTTGGGCCCGGCCCATGTAATTTCCAAACTTGATTATAGGCACTTTTGAGAGTCCGTATGTGTGGGGAAACAAGAGTTAGGGTTGGTTTCGGACCCCTCCTCCAAGGGCCACGAAATTCCCCCCTCTCTCCACCATATATACAGCCCTTAGGGCATCGTTTAGACTTTGGGTTTTGTTTATATTAAAAGTTTGCCATAGCTCCAACTTCGCATACTTTGTTTGTGTTCAACGACCAGACCAAGACGTCACAGAACCCCACCTTGATCAATAAAGCTTTCCTCTTATATCCGCAATATCCAGATTGCAATCTTAGTTTCTTGCTTGTTCTTTGTTTGCCTGCAGGAATCAGACCTTTGTGGTCAGGTTGATCGTGCTCCGACGTGGTCAATAACCTCTCGGAGTTGGTTTAGCGATTACTAAGGCGCGACGTCCTCGCACGTTCGTAGTCGGATCGTCAAAGTCGACTTCCTCCAAAATGATAGCCACCATCTCATCGAAAGACGAGACACCTTTGCCTCTATCAAATGGTATCAGATTTCCAGGTTGCTCGTTGAGATTTTATAGTTTTTCATAGTTTAGATCGAGTCTATTCCTCATACCTACAGTCCACGAAAAAAGACAAAAATAATTAGGGTTAGTTCATCATATCTTAACCAGTCTGAGCCTTTGCATAGTCTTTTCAGTATTTTGCTTTGTTGAATTTGCGGTTGCATCGTCGCATCTAGTTGCCGGTCTTAGAGTCTAGTCTTTTAGAGTTTTGAGTTCTGGTCATAAGTTGTCACGTCGCCGCCGCACCATCATCATCGCCCCTGCCATCTACCACCACCCCTTATCCGCCACCGATCCGTCTCCATATACCATCACCAATCTGTATCCATATACCACCACCAATCTGTATCTATATACCACCACCAAACCGTATCCGTATACCACCACCGCTGCCATATCCTACCACCATATATCCACCACCAATCTGAGTTCTTTTCATATTAGGTTTGTTTTCGAGATCCGTCTAATTTCCGATTCGTGTTTCCTTGTGTGAGTAGGTTTCGGGAAAAAAAGAGTCTGGAGACCCTCGGGCAGTTTTTAGGCCAAAATTTTCCCAGGCAAAAATATTTTTTCTCTATCCTATTTTGAGGCTTTTCTAAGTCTTTTGAGGCACGTGCCATCATAGTGATTTTTTGTCACACTTTTTCGTAATCGCTGCCCTGATTTCCGAAAAAAGTCAAAAAAAATTCATGCCCATCCTGTCAGTTTGACCTGGGAAGAGTTTTGAGACACTCGCAATTACAGTGATTTTTCACAACAAAAAAACAGAGCGAAAAAAATTCTAGAGTGTGCTTTTCCCTTGTTTACGTGCAGCGCCGTGATTTCGTTAGTGTTCTAGGCTCGCGTCTCTAGGTACTTTGCATCTCTGAATTGATTATTGCTAATCTTTTTGCTAGCATATTATAAGCCTTCCTAGCTCTGCATAAATCTATGTCGTGCGTTTGACTCTCCCTGGTAATCGCTCTATCCAAGCTTTTAGAGTTTTGACTACATCGGTTGCCGATCACCGCCTGTTGTTGGGTAAGAACTGGTTACTTTTTGAGATTTGCTTGACGGATTTGTGACACCCACCACCACCACCTATTAGTAGTCCGTAGGATCATATTCTTGTGTGTTTCTATTGCTGCTAACCATGGCAGGATCACAAGCCGGCGAGATTGACTGGGAGAACTTGACGAACAAGGAGCTTCATGATAAGTTTCAGCAAATGATGAGTGGACAGGTGCAAGATGTGCTAAACATATTTGAAGAGGCCATGAAGAAGATAGATGGCATGGAGAAGACGTTCGAAACAAAGCTCGATGACAAGTTTACTGAATTGCTTTCGTGTTTTTGACCACCACCGCCGGCTGCACCTGTCGCACCTCTACAACAACAACAACAAAAACAACAACAACAACAACAACAACAACATCGCCTTCCAAATCAAGTGGGACGAGCATTGTGCGTTCCCATTGACCCTGGGAAAAATTCTAGTGCCGCTGTTGATGCTTCTGTAGCTCCTGCTGCTACTACAGAGGTGGAGGACCATTACGAGGATGAGGTTGATCAAAATCAGAACTACGTGCAACCACCACCACCACCACCACCAGGTCGTCCTCAGGTATATCATCGCACCGAATTAGTTGTGGGTTTAGGAGGCATTGGGAATGTGCATGTTTACACCTGACGACCATCTCGTTGTTCAATGAACCGATTAGTTCTGAAGTCCTGAAAAGGTCCTCCTTGTTATGGTTCCTCAATCCTTCTTGACGATCCACTGCACTTTCCGGTGCCGCTTTGGGCAGCACCTCCTAGCATTGGTTTTGCATCTAGACACAAGTAGAGAGTTGAGCGCTACCCAATGGCATGATTCTTCATGGTTTGACGAGCACGGACGAGTTGCACTCGTGGGTGTCACCACGCATCAATTTCTTTATTACAGCTCGACCAACCTTTTATTTGCCTTTCCTCTTTGCTTTTGCTTGCACATCATCACTTGCAAGAGTACACAGACAGCTACGAGGAACGTTAGAGGAAATTGTAAAGGTAATAATCGATCTCACAAAGAATTAAGTGACATGATCATTGATCAGCCTACTCCTAGCTTGTTCGTGGACGTGGAACAACGTATTGTGCGCACGAGCACTCGGCACCGGAAATACTTCCTTCTCTGAACCATACAGACGACCACGGATGAACTATTATTAGTACCAGAGGGTCCGAAAGATCACATAGTAGAAAATTACATATACTTAATTAATTCACATGCAACTTCCATATAGCTCGCACTGCCGAGGGCTAGCAGTGGGATGTGGAAGGCGACTTGCCTCCTGGTCTCATGGTGCATCTGAAAGGAGTGTAACGAGCGGATCTTCAACCCAGGAGCTAGCTCCGTGTCACAAGTTCATGGAAGAATCAGAGAGGAAGCGTGGCTACTCGCTGGCCTGGCTCCAACCTCCAATGGCTAGTTTCTTTGAGCTGCCCTCAAGTGAGCTCTAGAGCCGGTGTACATGGGCATGGCCCCCAGCGCCTTGCTTGGCAATCTGTTACTTTATTTTTGCCTGTTTCTGTTCCTTGTAACTGTTTCCACCTACTTCTTCATCAATGAAAAATGAAAATCAGCAATCTGCTGCAGCTTTTTTGTAAAAAGAAAAGCTTGAACAAACACCTCGGCTTGTAAGGCAATCAATGTGCATGTCCTGAAGATTAAATCCATGTACTAGATACTCAAGATGTCCATAACCAGGGACACGGCTAATCATGGTTAGTTTATACACTCTGCAGAGGTTTGCGCACTTTTCCACACAAGACTCGATCTTAGATAAACCATTGATTTAACAATCTCACAGCTGTCATGGATTTCACTCACCCAATCCACGTCTACTAGCATGGCATAGCATAATAAGCAAACGTAGAAGTAACTCCCAAAGGTTTGATAATAATAGGTAATAGGTACTACCTCATCTACTTCCCAAACCCACAATTTAATTAGATCCTAATCATGCAATGTGCGAGGATTGATCTAATGCAATAAAAACTGGGTAATAGGAAGTATGATCAAAGTGTTACTTGCCTTGCTGATGATCCGTGAAACCTAGCGATTCGAAGTAGCAAGCGGCGCACTCCGGGTACTCTATCGCAAACAAACAAGCATACAATAAGTACTCAACTAATGCACAGGTAAAACTCGAATAAAAGATCTAACCAGAAAGTTCAACTTAAGAACTCCGGTTGGCCAAAAGAATCAAACCGAACGAAGCAACGAAAGACAAACGGCAAAAGAAAAAAGCTTCGTTTACTAATCTGAAACTGGGGCTAATTTTACTGAGGCAAAAACTTGTTTGAGTTGTTTAAACGGAAAGAGGGTTTCGAGACGAAACTCCAGGCGCTTGAGTCGCCTGATTCCAACAAACGAGCGAAAAGTTAAACTAAAACGAACATCGGATCAGAAATCGCGATCAGAAAAACCACGGATTTAATCCGAGAAAAAGAAAAACGATGAACAGGTTAACGAATGAACGTTCGTTAACAGGAACTAAACAATGAACGCGTTCGTTAAGACGAACGGACGAGCGAACGCTCGCTAAATAAATAAACCAGAGAAAAACCAATCTATTTAAAAAAACGAAAACTAGGGTTTTCAAAAAAACCGAAACGGCTTTTCCTCAAAAACCGGGCGGCGGCTACC
>NW_024120964.1:0-8736 GCF_003073215.2 Triticum urartu
TAGCTGCAGTCCAGTACTCGCCTAAGTTCTCTCACTCAGAGACTTAGCTGCAGTCCGGCACTCACCTATGTTTGAAAAAATCCTACCAAGCGGAGGGCAATCCTCCCACTCAGGGGCTTAGCTGCAGTCTAGTACTCGCCTAAGTATCTAAAAATCCTACCGAGTGGTGAGCGACCCTCCCACTCGGGGGCTTAGCTGCAGTCCAGTACTCGCCTAAGTATCTAAAAATCCTACCGAATGGTGAGCGATCCTCCCACTCGGGGGCTTAGCTGCAGTCCAGTACTCGCCTAAGTATCTGAAAATCCTACCGAGTGGTGAACGACCCTCCCACTCGGGGGCTTAGGTGCAGTCCTAGTACTCGCCTAAGTACAAGACACATCCCACTCTGCAGTGACGAGGTGCAGGTCGACTGTCACCTTCTCCTTGGGAGCTTCGCCACAAATACAACATGCACTCCATCCCGCTCTGCAGTAACAAGGTGCAGGTCGACTGCCACCTTCTCCTTGGGAGCTTCACCACAAATACAACATGCGCTCCATCCCGCTCTGCAGTAACGAGGTGCAGGTCGACTGTCACCTTCTCCTTGGGAGCTTCGCCACAAATACAACATGCGCTCCATCCCGCTCTGCAGTAGCAAGGTGCAGGTCGACTGCCACCTCCTCCCTGGGAGCTTCGCCACAAATACAACGAGCGCTCCATCGCCGACCCGCAAGGATGACAAGGTGCAGGTCGACTGCTACCTTCTCCTTCGGAGCTGCGCCACAAATACATAAGTTGTCTCGAATGAAGAACGATTTCTACTCGACGGGGGATTCATGAAGATTTTCAACGATAAACCAAGTTCAGATAAACCCTAAAGGTTCCGGACCACAGATCGAAGTGCTCGGGCATTCAGCCCGAAAGAGTTTAACGGTTACAAAAACCGCTCGGCATCCCGAGGAAAATTTAAGGTGAGGCATAAAAGTTTCTTCACTCTGCGGGAGGAGGACTAGCAGGCTCGACGAACTCGTCTAGGTCGACGCCGTCGGCGATCCGAGTGGCTGCAGCGATGAAAGTATCCATAAAAGATCGGAAGTCATGCTTCTGGGTGTTGGCGACCTTGATTGCCACCAGCTTATCTTGACACACCTCCTTGCAATGGACGCGAACCAGAGACAGAGCAACATCAGCACCACACGAGGCAGAAGATTTCTTCCACTCCTGCACTCGGTCAGGGATTTCGTTAAGTCGAGTCGTCAGGGACTCAAGATCATTCTGGAGCGTGGTCTCTAGCCAAAGTGCCAGGTCGATCCGTGACATGGCGACCTTCAGTCGAGCCAAGTAGTCCACGACACTGTCGATGCGGGATTCCAGTCGGAGCAGATTCATGGCAGTTTCATCTTTTACGGAAGAATTGATTGGGTCCAAACCTAGCTCAATCCACCCTGTCTCCTCCTTGAAGTTTTGGCAAAACTCTGCATTCACGATCCAAGGATAAGTCAATTTTCGTACGCTGAGTCGACACAAAAAAATCAGTCGGAACAAAATGTGCACCTTCCAGCTTGATGAACAACTTCTTGGCAAGGCTCCTCAGATAGCTCTCCAGATCATCCCTCCTGCGAGCGATGCCTTCCATCTTCTCGCACAGATGGAGGTTCTCCTTCTTCCAGTGCGAGCACTCCTTGTTGGCGTCGTTTAGAGCAGATTTCAGCTTGGTATTCTCTTCTTCCAACTGGCCGACCGAAGCCAGTTTCTGTTCAGGGAGCGGTTTTATCGTCAGCTTCCTTTCGATCAGCATCCAAATCCTGATCCTTCTTCGCCAGAGCTTCTCTCAGTTTTTCTGCAAAGAAATGATGCTTGATTCAGAAAGAACAGAAGGGTGCTCAAGCCTAAGACAGACCAGTCGACAAATTCGTCTTACCAGTGGCGCCATGCTTGACCTTTTGCAGCTCCGTCTTGGCCAGTTCCAAGTCAAGGTTCAGTTGGATCTGCTATTTCTCCAAGTTAGCAAAGCGAGCTCCAAGATCACAAGATTTCTGGAATCAAAGAGGAGAAATTATTTTACAGCGAAAAACAACAAAGACAATAAGTACTAAGACTACGATCGACTGCCCGCAGTCCACCATAGCCTCGGGGACTACACCCAGTGGGTGCACTTTGCGTGCCCCCACCGGTTCTGATCCCACTCGACCGGCCCGCCGGAGTCGAGTGCAGGGAGTAAAAAAAAGAGAGAAAGAACTCAGACCACAGTCGATTGTGAGTAGTCGACCGCGGTCTCGGGGACTACACCCAGTCGGTGCACTTGGCGTGCCCCCACCGGTCCTGATCCCACTCGACCAGACCGAGTAGAAGAGACAAACTACCAGTTCGGTTTACACTCGACAAAATACAAAGACTACAGTCGACTGCCAGCAGTCCACCGTAGTCTCGGAGACTACACCCAGTGGGTGCACTCAGCGTGCCCCCACTAATTCAAAATTCAATCAACGCACCCAGTGGGTGTATAGATGCAAAGATTTTCGGAAAGAGTCTTCACATATCATATCCTAACAGAACAAGCGGCGACCAACTAACCTGAATGTTGCTTTGGAGAGCCGAGCTGGCGTCGTAGGCAGCCTGACTGGCGTCCCGCACCATCTTCATCTTCTCCATCATGACGCCCGCCTGGCGTATAGCTTCCCTGGCAGCATTCACTTCGTCTTCTGGGACATGATGGGTCGCAAAAACTGAAGGTGGGTCGACAGGGGCCTGAGCAGTCGACGAAGAAGGCAAGGCACTCGACAGTGGCACGGCGAAGGTAACAGAACCCTGATTGGCGTCGCCAGTTTCCTGAACGACTGGTTCTGCCCTCGGTGTCGACTGTAGCGCCTCGCTTGCAGGAGCTTGCCTATTCTTCCTCGTCAAAGGCCTCTCAGGCTCTTCATCATCATCGGGGAGGTCAATAATGTTGGGAGCTGTGCAAAGTTCAATTGCCAAAATCACATCACGCAATGGTGCACATTGCAGTTGAATCGACCAAACAAAGACAGAATGGCAGAAATCATACCCAGATTCAAAGTGACCACATCCTCCATCACCTCATCCTCGTCCCTGTAAGCTGAGGTCCCGGAAGTAGCAGCACTACCAGTTCCAAAGTTCGTCTGGTTAAAACAAGAAAAAAAAATAGCATGGAGCGTCGAGTGAATACAAAGGGAGACACTCACATGGAAGCGACGGGGATGTCAATCTTAATCTTTGGCAACGCCTTCCGAGTCTTCGGCTCTGCAACTTTGGGGTGCTTTGGCGCTTTCTCGGTTGGGGTTGGTGAAGAGATCCGAGGATGCTTCGAAGACTGACCAGCCTGAGCAGTTGTCTTTTCACGGGCGCTCGGTCGTTCTTGGTCAAGCTTGGATCGCCTCTCCCTACGAGGAGGCGACTCGACTTCTTCTCCGTCGCTTGAGTCGTCGCTTTCTCCATCCCCTTCACTGTCGGAAGTCCATTCGCCACTGTCGCCGCCGCTTGCCTCTCCTTCCAGATCTTGCTCTTGCTCTCCGTTGGGCATTGAATACATTCCAATAATGGCCTGAAAGAAAGCAGGGAGAACAAAGTCAGTCGATGCAGTATAGGCAGCTGCGCGAGTGAATTCAGATTACAAGCAAAAGCTCAGAATCAGACCTTCTCTGGTACATGGGACTGGTCGAATGGGGGAACTCTCCTGGCTCCCCTGGGGTTGTCCTTGTTTCCGGACATGCCCGACAGCCACTTCTCCAGTGTGTCGTCATCGACCTCCTCCGGGTGAATCCGAGTGGAGTCTTCAAGACCTGAATACATCCACATCGGATGGTTGCTTGAAGAGGCTGGATGCGCCGCTGAAGGAAGACCTCCAAGAGATCCATACCGGTGACCCCGTCACGGATAAGCTGGACCACTCGCTCGACCCGCACCCTCACCTGCGCCTTCTCCTCCGGGAGCACCTTCAAAGGGGAGGGTTTCCTCACTCGGTCCATGGTAAAGGGAGGGAGGCCAGTCGACTGCCCGGGTGTCGACTGGTCTTTACATTAAAACCAGGTCGACTGCCATCCGCGAACCGAGTCGGGAAGAATCATGGCCGGAAAGGAACTTTTCCCTCTCATCTGAACACCAAGACCCCCACACATCTGAATCACTTGAGTCCTCTTGTCACTCGGATTAGCCTTTTTCACCGACTGGGAGCGACAAGTGAAAATGTGCTTGAAAAGGCCCAGTGAGGCCGACAACCCAGTAAATTCTCACACAAAGAAACGAAAGCGGCGAGATAAACAATTGTGTTGGGAGTGAAGTGGTGGAGTTATGCCGCAAAGAAGTTCAGAAATCCCCGAAAGAAAGGGGGAGGAGGCAAGGAAAATCCACGGTCGACGTGGGTGGCAAGGAGAACGCGCTCACCCTCTCGAGGTTGCGGCTAGGATTCCTTCCCCGGAAGCCGCGCCAATTCATAGGGGATCAGCCCTCCTTCGGCTTGGTCATCAAGGTCTTCTTGGGTGATCTTTAAGTGGATCCAGTCGCCCTGGATCCAGCCCTTCGGCAGGCCGGTTCGCGAGGAGGATCCGCCCCGACTAGTCGCCTTCCCCTTCGACCTCGTCGTCGCCTTCTTTGCCTGCTCCAGAGCCGCCGTCTTCTCCTTCCCCATCGTCGCTGGCGAGACACGTACGGAGCGGTGGCGCTGGGGCGAGAGCGAGCGCAGTGAAGGAGCTTGAAGAGGAGAAGAGATAATGGGGATGCACTGTTCGGGAGACCCCGGTCCAACGCCTTATATGAGGCCGCTTCCGAGTGGCTGACTAATAGGCCCGGGTGGCCCTGTCAAATCCCGTAAGGCTGACTAGTAGGCCCAGGCGGCCCTGTCAAATCCCGTAACAATCGCGCGCGCGATACGTGGCGAAAAAGGTGGCACAGGGATCGAGGCGGCTCCGCCCTATCCCATCCGATTACTGCGGCCTCCCCCGTCCCGCGCGCTTCCCAAAATTCGGATCTCGCGAAATCTGCGGGCAGCAGAACAACTTGTTAGACCAAAGATGTCCTCCGCACCGTCACTCGGAGCCTTTCAAGTAAAGAAACTCACTCGACAAAAAACTAAGAATGGATCAAGGCGACTGAAAAGGAAGTTGATGTCACCAGTCAGGTTCATTTATCCGAAACAAGATATGCTCATGACATGAAAAATGAGTCGGAGAAGTGCTCAAACCCTTTCCCACTCAAACCTCGATCCATTCGGGGGCTAATGATGAAGCTATGTACCAAGGGTAGGGTCGTGGACCTATCCAAACTGACCTACCCAAGGACATCTCCAAAAGAAATCACCTTTCAATCGATTTGGAGGTGTTCCACTCGACAGACTCGAAGATACTCGACCAAGAAGCAATCACTCGACCAAGACCAAACCACTCGACGGTCATGAGACCTAAAGGCACTCCGCATGCTAACGGTCAGTTATTATGTAGCTTTTATGGTCATCATATCACTTTATTAGGGGCGTTACCAGTAACGCCCGACATTAATGTATTTAAACCCTGCACAACTGAGGGCCTGAGGGGTCCGGCGAACTCTATATAAGCCACCCCTCTCCTCAGTGTAAAGGGTTCGCACCCCTGTAATTCATACATGCATAATCCAGTCGACTGCCTCCGGGCTCTGAGACGTAGGGCTGTTAGTTCCTCCGAGAAGGTCCTGAACTCGTAAACCTCGCGTGTTTACAACTTCTCCATAGCTAAGATCTTGCCTCTCCATACCTACCCCCTACATTACTCTCAGACTTAGAACCATGACACCTCCCGCCCTAAAAGGGCGTGGTATCCGCTACTGAACAGGGCCAGTTGGATGGTAATTTCTTCGGACCTATAGTTCTCCGGCGTACCGAATACCACATCTAGTGTGATTTTCCTAGCACAGCGTGCTTCCCGACTGGGGATGATTCCTCTGAAGGTTGTGCTACTTCGCTCAATGAGGTTCCAGTCTATTTCCATTTTTTGAAGAGTTTCCTCATAGATGAGGTTTAATCCACTGCCACCGTCCATGAGTACTTTGGTGAGTCGAAAGCCGTCCACAATTGGACTGAGGACGAGTGCAGCTGGTGCTCGGGCTGTTCGGAATTTAGGTTCGTCACTGGCATTGAAGGTAATAGCCATGTCACTCCATGGATTTATTGCGGCCACGCGGCAGATTTTGGCAAGGCTGCGGAGTGTTCGCTTGTGCCTATTATTTGATGTGAAGGTTTCAAAGACTGTTAATACCGTATTGTTATCCCCCGGGATGGTGCTCTGTGGCATCTGGGATGAGAAGATCCTCACCACTTTTGGCCACCTTCCGGAGTACCCAACATGCTCTAAGACTGTGCGTTGGTATGGTATCTGCTGTACTATGAATTTTGCAGGGTCCGTTGAGCCATCCCTCCAATACGGTTCCACGCCCTGTAGAGGGTTTTTGCTTCTTTGTAATTAACTCGGGTGTCTTATGATAGTGCACCCTTTTACTTCGGACTTGGTGTATATTTGGAGCCGGATTATCCCAAAATTTCGTTTCGGTTTTCCAGACGCTTTCCATCGCACAGTACTTTCGTACTATGGATGCCAAGTCAGCAAAGCGTGATATCTCACGGCGACTTATGGCGTTAAGGATTCCCTTGTCCGTGCAATTATTGCATAAAAATGAGACTGCATCTTCCTCGCGACAGTCCTTAACCTTGTTCATTACAAGGAGGAATCTTGTCCAATAATGATATACTGTTTCCTGGGGCGCTTGCCTGATGTGGGAAAGATCATTTATGTTTGGTTGGGTGGGTGGATTTGAGTCCGAACCCTTAACCGATCTGAGACCCAGGGGCCGAGGAGTTTCCAATCTTGGAAGTTCGGGTTCCGGGATGTTGCCCGATAAGTCTGGCCCGCCGCCTAACTCGAGGTTTAGGGCTTGAGTGATGTCCTCCCGTAAACGGGTATCTGGCCCGGAGAGCTCAGGAATCTAGATATAGTTAGTCCTCAAGATAGAGGAAGAATCGCCGCATTGTTCCTCCACCACCGCAATATGATGGGTGACCGACGGAGAGTTAATCTCCCTTTGATCGGGTTTAAGCCCAATCCGATCATAGTCCGTAGCGACTCCCAAGGCGGCGATGCGATCCAAGAGCTCGTTTAGGGATGAGAGCTACATTGGATCCATCTGCTCGGCAAATTCCGAGCCGACGTGGAGGCTGTTTTCGATGACACGAGAAGTCATCGTCGGTGCAGCAGCCGAACGGGTGATCATGATGAAACTGCCTAGCCGGAGAGTTTGGCCGACAGCCTGGGCTCCCCGGCGGTAATGTTGTTTTTAACAACGAGACGAGGCATCCTTCCTTACGGTGACGGAACAGTGGAACTCTCAATGAAAGCACCAATGTCGGTGTCAAAACCGGTGGATCTCGGGTAGGGGGTCCCGAACTATGCGTCTAGGAGGATGGTAATAGGAGATGGGGAACACAATGTTTTTACCCAGGTTCGGGCCCTCTCGATGGAGGTAAAACCCTACTCCTGCTTGATTGATCTTGATGATATGAGTATTACAAGAGTTGATCTACCACGAGATCGAAGAGGCTAAACCCTAGAAGCTAGCCTATGGTATGATTGTTGTTGTTGTTCCTATGGACTAAACCCTAAGGTTTATATAGACACTAGAGGGGGCTAGGGTTACACAGAGTCGGTTACAAGGAAGGAGATCTATATATCCGTACTGCCAAGCTTGCCTTCCACGCCAAGGATAGTCCCATCCGGACACGGGATGAAGTCTTCAATCTTGTATCTTCATAGTCCAACAGTCCGGCCAAAGGATATAGTCCGACTTTCCGGATACCCCCTAATCCAGGACTCCCTCAGATCCCATCCAACCCATCACCGTCCAGCAAGCCTACGATGGAATTACACACACGGCGGTGAGCATCATGAAATTGGTGATGGAGGATGGTTGATGATGACGATGACGACGGATTCCCCTCTCCGGAGCCCCGAACAGACTCCAGATCATCCCTCCCGAGAGGTTTTAGGGCTTGGCGGCGTCTCCATATCATAAAACGCGATGAATTCTTCTCTCTGATTTTTTCTCCCCGAAACCAAATATATAGAGTTGGAGTTGTGGTCGGAGGAGCTCCAGGGGGCCCACGAGGTAGGGGGCGCGCCCTGGGGGGGCAGGCGCGCCCCCACCCTCGTGGCAAGATGGTGGGCGTGGACAGGTGGTGGACCCCCTGGCCTTCATCTTTTGCAAGGATTTTTTATTATTTCCGAAAAGTTGTTCCGTGAAGTTTCAGGTCATTCCGAGAACTTTTGTTTCTGCACATAAATAACACCATAGCAATTCTGCTGAAAACAGCGTCAGTCCGGGTTAGTTCCATTCAAATCATGCAAGTTAGAGTCCAACAAGGGTAAAAGTGTTTGGAAAAGTAGATACGACGGAGACGTATCAACTCCCCCAAGCTTAAACCTTTGCTTGTCATCAAGCAATTCAGTTGATAAACTGAAAGTGATAAAGAAAAACTTTTACAAACTCTGTTTACTCTTGTTGTTGTAAATATGTAAAGCTAGCATTCAAGTTTTCAGCAAAGATTATAACTAACCACATTCAAAATAACGCTTAGGTCTCAAGTTTACTCATATCAATGGCATAATCAACTAGCGAGCAATAATAATAAATCTCGGATGACAACACTTTCTCAAAACAATCATAATATGATATAACAAGATGGTATCTCGC
Organism: Triticum urartu; assembly: GCF_003073215.2. Classification (NCBI taxonomy): domain Eukaryota; kingdom Viridiplantae; phylum Streptophyta; class Magnoliopsida; order Poales; family Poaceae; genus Triticum; species Triticum urartu. Next base: position 8,707 of record NW_024120964.1, read on the forward strand.
TAGCCCTTTCTGAGACCACAAAACATAAAT
>NW_024120965.1:0-10018 GCF_003073215.2 Triticum urartu
TTTTCCTAAATTTGGGAAAGTCATATTATTCCCTCTCTCATATATTTTGACACCGGAAAATTTATTGAAGATAAAATAAATAAATCCAATGATCCTATTTTTCAAAATTCGAGAGAACTCTCAAATATGAAAATAACGAAATCTCCAACTCTCTCCGAGGGTCCTTGAGTTGCGTGAAATTTCTAGGATCAACCAAAATGCAAGAAAATATGATATGCATATGATCTAGTGTATAACATTCCAAATTGAAAATTTGGGATGTTACACCCATCTTCTGCTATATGGTGTCTTTTACCCTTGAAAAATCATAGAGAAGCTTTCGGGATAAAGCGCCACCGTCTGGGGGCGGAACCTGGGCAAAACCAATCTAGGGCTCTGGCGGAGTTGTTCTATCGGGGAAACATCCCTCTGGGAGGGGGAAATCGTCACCATAGTCATCACCATCGATCCTCTCATCGAGGGAGGGTCAATCTCCATCAACATCTTCACCAGCACCATCTCTTCTCAAACCCTAGTTCATCTCTTGTATTCGATCTCGTCCCAAAACCTCAGATTGGTACTTGTGGGTTACTAGTAGTGTTTATTACTCCTTGTAGTTGATGCTAGTTGGTTTATTCGGTGGAAGATCATATGTTCAGATCCTTAATGATAATTAATACTCCTCTGATTATGATTATGAATATGCTTTGTGAGTAGTTACGTTTGTTCCTGAGGACATGGGAGAAGTCTTGTTATAAGTAATCATGTGAATTTGGTATTCGTTCGATATTTTGACGAGACGTATGTTGTCTTTCCTCTAGTGGTGTTATGTGAACATCGACTACATGACACTTCACCACTATTTGGGCCTAGGGGAAGGCATCGGGAAGTAATAAGTAGATGATGGGTTGCTAGAGTGACAGAAGCTTAAACCCTAGTTATGTGTTGCTTCGTAAGGGGCTGATTTGGATCCACATGTTTCATGCTATGGTTAGGTTTACCTTAATACTTCTTTCGTAGTTGCGGATGCTTGCGGGAGGGGTTAATCATAAGTGGGAGGCTTCTGCAAGGAAGGGAAGCACCCAAGCACCGGTCCACCCACATATAAAATTATCAAAGTAACGAATGTGAATCATATGAGCATGATGAAAACTAGCTTGACAATATGTGTCCTCGGGAGCGCTTTGCTTTATATAAGAGTTTGTACAGGCTTGTCCTTTGCTACAAAAAGGTTTGGCCACCTTTCTGCACTTTGTTTACTTGTATTACTTGTTACCCGTTACAATTTATCTTATCACAAAACTATGTGTTACCGATAATTTCAGTGCTTGCAGAGAATACCTTGCTGAAAACCACTTGTCATTTCCTTCTGCTCCTCGTTGGGTTCGACACTCTTACTTATCGAAAGGACTACGATAGATCCCCTATACTTGTGGGTCATCACCAGACGATCCGGACCCTCTCCCGGACGATCCGGACTCCACGCACGAAGACTAAAGGAGCCCTTTGGACGAAGCCGGATCATCCAGACCCTCGCCTGGATCCCAATTCAAAGGGCATCTTCATCCTCCATTGGAAGCCGGATCATCCGGACCTACTCCGGATCATTCGGACCCACCGGGACGTCCGGACGCAAACCTGGATATCTAGACCACCTGCAGCTGCTACGACACCTCTGGACAATCCAGACGGTCGCCCGAATCGTCTGGACCCCCGAAGCCCGAATCATTCGGACCACCATCCGGACCCTGCCAGTGTGCATGACTTGGGCCGAGGCCCATTGTAAGTGCATCTAGTGCCCCTTAGTGATTTTGGTGTATTGAAAACTTATAGGTTAAGGGACTAATGTGTTTGTGATTGTACACAGGTTCTATAAGTCTATGAGGAGTTTGATATTTATGAAGAAAGTCGACCCCTAAAAATGAATGTCTTCAGTTAAAGACTTTGGTTTTCTTGAAGACTTTGAAAATGAGGAAATTGGTGTGACCTTGAAGACTTTGATATTAATGCGAGGATTATGAAGCATGAAGACTTTTATTTTCGTAGTTTCATTTTCTCTTTCTTGAGTCATAGGAAACACCGTACTTTCAAAGGGGGTTGAGGTAAAACTAAGGAAACACTTTCCAAGTGATGCTCATCTCAAATCCTACACCTACCCAATCCTTTCGAGTGAAGCCATTGGAAATCTCATACATTTCAGTCAATTTCTTCAGTGACAGAGACGAAGATCTTCTGTTCTCTAATGAATTTGTTCTGACTGAGGAGTTAGGAATTCGCCGGTGCGGATTGCCTACAAGTGAGGAACATGATAGCCATGAGGAATTTGAGAGCTCAAATTTCCGACCGTTGCTGTGCTACGCGCCAGTTGTCCCAAAATATCCTATCCACCTAACGGTGATATCATTGAAGGGCATTTATGTCTTATCATGTCGGGCTGCTCCCTAGGCTATAAATAGCCACCCCCTACAACCACTAGCTGGTTGGCTGCTCGGAGAGAAACTGACACTTGTCATTGAGAGCATCCCATCCTCTGAGGACTTTGAGCGAAAATCATCAGTGAGGAAAAACCCAAACCCAAACACCTACAACCCAAAGTGATTGAGCATCACTGAAGAGATTTTTCATGTGTGGAACCGACGCTTGTTAGCTTTGAGGATTGTGCATCCTCCAGACGGTTAGGCGTCATGGTCTAGAGCATTCAAGAGGAATTGTTGATCGCCGAGTGACCGAGTCTGTGAAGGTTTGGAAGTAACCTGAAGACTTACCACGAGTAATTGGGCGAGGTCTATGTGACCTTAGCTCAAGGAGAATACGGTGAGGACTGTGTGTTTGGGACTGTGTGTCCTCAGGTGTAAATACCTAGCCGCTCCAACCAGACGTACAATTGTCACAGCAGTTGGGACTGGTCCACCAAATCATCGTCTTCACCAAGCTACTGGTTCTATTTCCTCAACCCTTACATTTCCTCATTCATGTGTTGATGAAATTGATCATTACTATTTGAAGACTTTGACTGAAGACTTTCTCAATTTCCTCAATCATAATTCTTCAGTCACATTGTCTTCAGCCTACTTATCCTGTTTACATGCTACTTGTGCTCTGTGCTTGTTTCATATCATCATGATGACTATGTTACTGCCATGCTATGCTTGCACCTGAGTACTTATTCTGCTGCATGTACTTTGTTGCTTAGCAAATTCCTCAAGTTGAATTTCCTCAGCGATGAATTTTTAAAAATCGCCTATTCACCCCCCTCTATTCGATATAACGCACTTTCACCCATGTAACTCTATCTTCCCCTAGACTACATATACTCCTTCTTCACCTACGTTTTAGGGTTAGCAATGTGACAGCTCAAGATATAGATAGAGTTTTGCTCATCCACTTACCCTACTCCCATGGAGATCAAGGCCTCCATGTGACAAGATCCCCCAAGTGGATTAAAGACCCCTTCATGGGAAGACCCTCCTAGGATTCAAGTCCTCTTTCCTTCAAGGATTGGGATGAACTAGTTACCTTTGTACCCTCTTGTGTTGACCTTGTATCTTTGTATATCTCCTCTTGTGTATGTGGATTTAGCACATGTGTGATTTGGATCTTGTTGATTGAGTGTTTTCCCTCGTGTTCTTTGCGTTTTTCGCGGAACCCCCTCCAATTCATGCAAGATTGGCCCTAGGGTTCCACCCTACATCAAAAACAATATTGGAAAGCAGTGTTACCTTGATTTCTAGCCTTCGAATCCTCGTATAATGAAAAAAATATGACAATAATATGTATTGCATGACAAGGTACAAACAAAATATGACAATAATATGTATTGCATGACAAGGTCCACAAAACACAAATAAACATAGTGCTAGGAATGGGCCCGTTTTATCGCTAGTTTCATCGCTTGTCAAAGTGATAAATTGGCCCAAACCATAAATGGTGAAGATAATGCATATATATCAGAGGATAAATCGCTGAATTAAACAACTTTTTGAACAATGTTATATACATTTGACACTTAGATTTATGGGCCAATTCCAGTTTTGCCCCTAACTTGAACCCACTACTCAGTTTTGCCCCTAGTTTTCAAGTATGCTCAGTTTTGCCCCTCCGCCATCACTGCCACTTATAGAAATGCCCCTCTACTCCGTTTTCGTACAGTCAAGGCTATTTGACTGCTAACTTGCCATCAGTTTGACATATTTGCCCCTCTATTCTTACATGTGGGCCCTCTCTTATCTCTTTGCTTCACTCTATCTCTCTGATCTTTCTTCGACCTCTCGACGGCTCGATTTGGAGAGCGACCGCAGCAGGATTCAGAGGCCGATGGTGGCTCGATTTGGAGGGTGACGTCATGTGCACGCCGAGCTCGTCGGTGGCTTGCGAGGGAAGTGTTGGTCGTCGGTGGATCGATCTGGAGGATTTCTGTCCTGACTAGGGTTCATCAGTTTGGGGATTTCTTGCGTTTAGGTTAATGGTGTTGGGATTATTTAGTTTGAATCCAAGTTCTACATCCCCCACCCGTCATTCTCTAGGCTGGAGATGAGCACGACGCGGTGGTGCCCAGGGCACGGTCTCATCCCCACTCGTTGATGTCAGCTAGGACTACGTCGGTATTTCCCCAAAGAGGAAGGGATGATACAGCACATCAACGGTAGGTATTTCCCTCAGTGATGATACCAAGGTTGTCGAACTAGTAGGAGAACCAAGCAACACTATGTAAACAACACCTGCACACAAATAACAAATACTCGCAACCCGACGTATTAAAGGGGTTGTCAATCCCTTTCGGCTAACGGCGCCAAAAATTGGCAAAAGGACATGAGAGAGTTGTAAATATTGATAGATCGAACGCCAAATAAAATAAAGTGCAACAAGGTATTTTTGTATTTTTGGGTTTAATAGATCTGAAAATAAAAGGCAAATAAAACATATCGCAAAGGCAAATAATATGAGAAAGAGACCCGGGGGCCATAGATTTCACTAGTGGCTTCTCTCGAGAAAAATAGCAAATGGTGGGTAAACAAATTACTGTTGGAAACTGATAGAACTACAAATAATCATAATGATATCCAGGCAATGAGCATTATATAGGCATCATGTCCAAGATTAGTAGACCGACTCCTGCCTGCATCTACTACTATTACTCCACACATCGACCGCTATCCAGCATGCATGTACTGTATTAAGCTCATGGAGAAATGGAGTAACGCAATAAGAATGATGACATGATGTAGACAAGATCTATTTATGTAGAAATAGACCCCATTATTTTATCCTTAGTAGCAATGATACATACGTGTCGGTTCCCCTTCTGTCACTAGGATCAAGCACCGCACGATCGAACCCACTACAAAGCACCTCTTCCCATTGCAAGATAAATAGATCAAGTTGGCCAAACAAAACCCAAATATTGGAGAAGAAATATGAGGCTATAAGCAATCATGCATATAAGAGATCAAAAAAACTCAAATAACTTTCATGGATAAAAAGATAGATCTGATCATAAACTCAAAGTTACCCGATCCCAACAAACACACGCAAAAAGAGTTACATCATATGGATCTCCAAGAGACTATCGTATTGAGAATCAAACGAGAGAGAGGAATCCATGTAGCTACTAACTACGGGCCCGAAGGTCTACAAGAGACTACTCACGCATCATCGGAGAGGCACCAATGGAAGTGGTGAACCCCTTTGTGATGGTGTCTAGATTGGGTCTGGTGGTTCTGGACTCTACGACGGCTAGAATTTATTTTTATCGACTTCCCTAGGGTTTCTAGAATATTGGGTATTTATAGAGTAAAGAGGCGGTTTAGGGGCACCCGAGGTGGGCACAACCCACCTGGGAGCACCTGGGCCCCCAGGCGTGCTCTGGTGGGTTGTGCTCCCCTCGGAGCACCCCCAGGTGCTTCTCCAGCCCACTGGATGTCTTCTGGTCCAAAAAAATCCACAAAAAGTTTCGTTGCATTTGGACTCCGTTTGGTATTGATTTCCTGCGATGTAAAAAACATGCAGAAAACAACAACTGGCACTTGGCACTATGTCAATAGGTTAGTACCAAAAATGTATTAGATGACTATAAAATGATTACAAAACATCCAAGAATGATAATATAACAACATGTAACAATAAAAAATTATAGATACGTTGGATACGTATCAGCATCCCCAAGCTTAATTCCTGCTCTTCCTCGAGTAGGTAAATGATAAAAACAGAATTATTGATGTGGAATGCTGCCTAACATGTCATCTCATATTATTTTCTTTATAGAATGGACATTTGGACTTTTATATTGTTCAAAGCAATAGTCTAGTTTTGACATGAGTACTTAAATACTCAAGCATACCAACAAGCAACCATGTCTTTCAAAATATCAATGCTAAAATAAGTTATCCCTAGCCCATCATGGTCAATCATTGATCCATTCATGAAACACACTCGCATATTAGCTACACCCAATGATCAAGTACGATCATAGTGCACCCTAGCTAGTGCTTTATGAGAGAAGATGGGGACTCAAATTAAAAATAAAAATTGCACAAAGTAAAAGAAAGACCCTTCGCGGAGTGAAGTAGGGATTTGTAGAGGTGCCAAAGCTCAAAGCAAAAATTGAGAGATAAAAACATTTTGAGAAACATACTTTTCCCACCAACGAAAACGACTTAGAGTTCCCAACACTTCCCATGCTAGATATATCATAGGCGGTTCCCAAACAGAAATTAAAGTTTATTCCTTTTTCCACCATGCTTTCACTTTCCATGGCTAACCGTATCCATGGGTGCCTTCCATACCAACACTTTCCAAGGAATTTATTATTTGACAACATAAAGTAAATATATTTTTCATTTCGGGATTGGGCATCCCGAATACCTTTGCCTTACTCTCGTGCAATGACAAGTGAATAAACAGTCATCGTGAGAATAACACATCTAGCATGGAAAATATTAGCCACCCCTCACCTCCTCGCGACCGGTACAAGCACACAAAAGAAAATTTTATTCTAGATATTAGAGATGGCACATACAAATTTCCTTAGGACGGCAAAATAATACCGCATATAGGTAGATATAGTGGACTCATGTGGCAAAACTGGTTTAAAGGATTTTGGATGCACGAGTAGTGATCATACTTAGTGCAAAATGAAGGCTAGCAAAAGATTGAGCAGCGACCAACCAAGAAACGAATAATCTCATAAGCGAGCATTAAGCATAATTAACACCGAATAATGCACCACAAGTAGGATGTAATTTCATTGCATGACTATTGACTTTCGTGCTTGCATAGGGAATCACAAACCTTAACACCAATATTCTTACTAAAGCATAATTACTCATCAACATGACTCACATATGACATCATCATATCTCAAAACTATTACAAGGAATCAAGTTTATTTTGTACAATGATCTTCATGAAAGTTTTTATTATATCCTTCTTGGATATCTATCACTTTGGGACTAATTTTCATTTGCTTTTGATAAGGTCAAACAAATATAAGTGAAGATCATGAGCATGATTTTTATTTCTCTCAAGTGAAGCAAGAGATAATTTCTTCAAGAATACTAAATAACACCGTGCTCAAAAGGATATAAGTGAAGCACTAGAGTAATTCCATAGCTCATAACAATTTAAGTGAAGCATAGAGAGCAATTCTAACAAGTCATGTCATAATTTTGGCTCTCTCAAATAGGTGTGTCCAGCAAGGAATCAAGACTAAAAACACAAAGCAAAACAAGAAAAGACTCATATCATACAAGACGCTCCAAGCAAAACACATAATATGTGACGAATAAAAATATAGTTTCGAGTAAAATACCGATGGTCGTTAGAAGAAAGAGGGGATGCCACTCGGGGCATCCCCAAGCTTAGTTGCTTGCTTCTCTTTGAATAATATCTTGGGATGCCATGGGAATCCCCAAGCTTAGGCTCTTCTTAATCCTTATTCCTTCATCCATCGTAAGATAACCCAAAACTTGAAAACTTCAATCACACAAAACTCAACAAAACCTTTGTGAGATTCGTTAGTATAAGAAAATAAATCACTACTATAAGTACTGTAGCAAACCAATTCATATTTTATTCTCGCATTATATCTAATGTATTCCAACTTTTCTATGGCAAAAACTCATCAAAGAAAACCAGAGAATCATCAAAACAAGCACACAATGCAAAGAAAACAAAATCTGTCAAAAACAGAACAGTCTGTAGCAATTTGGATATTTCGAATACTTCTGTAACTCCAAAAATCTTGAAAAATTAGGCAAACCTGAGAAATTTGTATATATATACTCCTAAAAAAGAATTGGTATTTTATCACGCTCTGAATAAAAATTAAAGTTGTTTTCATGAGCATGAAAGTTTCTGTTCTTCAGCAAGATCAAACAACTATCACCCAAGAAGATCCTAAAGGCTTTGCTTGGCACAAACACTAATTAAAACACAAAAAACACAATCACAGCAGTAGCATAATTGTACTAACACTCTAGAACAGAAAGCAAAAGGTAAAACTAAATTTTATTCATTGGGTTGCCTCCCAACAAGCGCTATCGTTTTACGCCCTTAGCTAGGCATAAAGCAAGGATCTAAGTTTTTTCATCCTTCTTCTTAATTTCCTTAGAGGTGTTTTCATCATGGGGTTTTGTAAAAACAACATAAAACATATTATCCATAGAAACCTTAGCACTATTAAGTTGCTTAACATCATAAGCCGTTTGATTTCCGGCAACAACCCAAGAGTAATGTTGATTAACATTATTGAAAACTTGTTGGATTATATCTAAAATGGGGACTTCCTTTTTAAGATTCTCATCAAAGATTTGATTATCCCCAATCAAATGTATTAACGCATAATCACTATTGTAAAGAATTTCATCTATCATGGGCTTTTCACGATTCATACCATAAAAATCGAAGATTTCCCTAGCTTCTCGTGTGATGTAGTCAAACTCATTCATAAGAACAAGAGTGGCTAGCTTTTTAGCCTTAGGATTCTTTATAGTGGAAAGCTCAAAAAACAATCTTTGCAAAGTAGGATGAGTATGGACAAATTTACTTTCATGTTTCAGAACTAGTGCTGAAATAGCATCCGCATAACATCTAGTAGTTCTAAGTATAGGAGCATCATCAAGACTTAGATTTCCAACACAACTGAAAAATTCTTGAATACGTTCTTTTCCCATAACATTCCCTTGCCCCAAGATAAAAGTTTTAGCATTTAGATTGCCCGTACATCCAATCTTAGGAGTTAGGCCATCATCTATTGGTGCCATATCGAAATCACTCATGATTGCAAGAAAAGGATAGATCTGACGAGAAAATGGCGAACGAAAAAGAGGGCGAATAAAACGGAAAATTTTTGTGAAGTGGGGGAGAGGAAAACAGTGGAAAATGGCAAACAATGTAAATTGCGAGGAGATGAGATTTGTGATTAGAAACCTGGTAGATGTTGAAGATCTTGCCTGGCAACGGCGCCAGAAATTCCTTTTGATGTCGGCTAGGCCTACATCGGTATTTCCCCAAAGAGGAAGGGATGATGCAGCACATCAATGGTAGGTATTTCCCTCAGTGATGAGACCAAGGTTATCGAACCAGTAGGAGAACCATGCAACACTATGTAAACAACACCTGCACACAAATAACAAATACTCGCAACCCGACGTATTAAAGGGGTTGCCAATCCCTTTTGGGTAACGGCGCCAAAAATTGGCAAACGGACGAGAGAGAGTTGTAAATATTGATATATCGAATGCCAAATAAAATAAAGTGCAGCAAGGTATTTTTTATTTTTTGGGTTTAATAGATCTGAAAATAAATGGCAAATAAAATAGATCGCAAAGGCAAATAATATGAGAAAGATTCCCGGGGCCCGTAGATTTCACTAGTGGCTTCTCTCGAGAAAAATAGCAAACGATGGGTAAACAAATTACTGTTGGGAAATTGATAATACTTCAAATAATCATGACGACATCCACGCAATGATCATTATATAGGCATCACGTCCAAGATTAGTAGACCGACTCCTGCCTGCATCTACTACTATTACTCCACA
>NW_024120966.1:0-17446 GCF_003073215.2 Triticum urartu
TGAATGCCTCCGGCGGTGTACCGGGATGTGCAATGGTCTTGCGTAGCAATGACATCAAAAAAACGTACAAGCCATGAAAACATCATGCTAGCTACCTTACGATAATGCAAAGCAATATGACAATGAATGCTCAAGTCATGTGTATGATGATGGAAGTTGCATGGCAATATATCTCGGAATGGCTATGGAAATGCCATGATAGGTAGGTATGGTGGCTGTTTTGAGGAAGGTATATGGTGGGTGTATGATACCGACGAAAGGTGCGCCGTATTAGAGAGGTTAGCAATGGTGGAAGGATGAGAGTGCGTATAATCCATGGACTCAACATTAGTCATAAAGAACTCACATACTTATTGCAAAAACCTATTAGTTATCATGAAGTACTACGCGCATGCTCCTAGGGGGATAGATTGGTAGGAAAAGACCATCACTCGTCCCCGCCCGCCACTCATAAGGAAGACAATCGATAAATAAATCATGCTCCGACTTCATCACATAACGGTTCACCATACGTGCATGCTACGGGAATCACAAGCTTTAACACAAGTATTCCTCAAATCCACAACTACTCAACTAGCATGACTCTAATATCACCATCTTCATATCTCAAAACAATTATCAAGCATCAAACTTCTCATAGTATTCAACACACTCATAAGAATTTTTCTTTACTATTCTTGTATGCCTAGCATATTAGAATTATTTAAGCAAATTACCATGATATTTAAGACTATCAAAATAATTTAAGTGAAGCATGAGAGTTCATCTATTTCTTAAAAAAACCCACCATTGTGCTCTAAAAGATATAAGTGAGGCACTAGAGCAAACGACAAACTACTCCAAAAAGATATAAGTGAAGATCAATGAGTAGTCGAATAGTTATACAACTATGTGAAGACTCTCCCATTTAATAATTTCAGATCTTGATATTTTATTCAAACAGCAAGAAAAGCTATATAAAATAAAATGGCACTCCAAACAAAACACATATCATGTGGTGAATAAAAATATAGCTCCAAGTAAAGTTACCGATGAATGAAGACGAAAGAGGGGATGCCTTCCGGGGCATCCCCAAGCTTAGGCTCTTGGTTGTCCTTGAATATTACCTTGGGGTGCCTTGGGCATCCCCAAGCTTAGGCTCTTGCCACTCCTTATTCCGTAGTCCATCGAATCTTTACCCAAAACTTGAAAACTTCACAACACAAAACTTAACAGAAAACTCGTAAGCTCCGTTAGCGAAAGAAAACAAAGCACCACTTCAAGGTACTGTAATGAACTAATTATTTATTTGTATTGGTGTTAAATCTACTGTATTCCAACTTCTCTATGGTTTATAAACTATTTTACTAGCCATAGATTCATCAAAATAAGCAAACAGCACACGAAAAACAGAATCTGTCAAAAACAGAACAGTCTGTAGTAATGTGTAACTAATGCAAACTTCTGGAACTAAAAAAATTATACCAAAATAGGAAGTCCTAGATAATTTGATTATTGACCTTATGCAATTGGAATCAGTATTTTATCACATTCTGGTGATTTTAAACAATTGTTTTCGTGAACAGAAAGTTTCTGGAATTTTCAGCAAGATCAAATAACCATCATCCAAGAAGATCCTATAGGTCTTACTTGGCACAAACACTAATTAAAACATAAAACCACATCTAACCAGAGGCTAGATCAAAAATTTATTACTAAACATAACCAAAAATGAAGAACAAAAATAAGATTGGGTTGTCTCCCAACAAGCGCTAACGTTTAACGCCCCTAGCTAGGCATGATGATTTCAATGATGCTCACATAAAAGATAAGAATTGAAACGCAAAGAGAGCATCATGACGAATATGACTAGCACATTTAAGTCTAACCCACTTCCTATGCATAGGGATTTTTTGAGCAAACAACTTATTGGAACAATAATCAACTAGCATAGGAAGGCAAAACAAGCATAACTTCAAAACTTTAAGCACATAGAGAGGAAACTTGATATTATTGCAATATGCAGAAGCATATGATCCTCTCTCATAATAATTTTCAATAGCATCATGAATGCATTAAACAATATAACCGGCACCTAAATAATTATTTTCATGATCTACTTGCATAGAAATTTTATTACTCTCCACATAAGCAAAATTCTTTTCATTTGGAGTAGTGGGAGTTTCATAAGAGACTTGAATACTATAAATTATTTCCACATTAAAAGAGTAATGTTCAGGAAGAGGGTAATCATAATCATGACAAGTTTTATAAATATAATCATCACTACTTTTTATAGCATAAGTTTCATCACAATAATCATTATAAGTAGCAACTTTGTTCTCATCATAATCGATTGCAACCTCTTCCGAAATAGTGGATACATCACTAAATAAAGTCATGACCTCTCCAAATCCACTTTCATAAATATTATAAGATTCAACATCCTCCAAAATAGTGGGATCATTACTTCCTAAAGTTTACACTCTTCCAAACCCACTTTCATCAATATACTCATCATAGGTAGAAGGCATGCTATCATTATAACAATTTTGCATATCAAAACTTGGGAGACTAAAAATATCATCTTCATTGAACATAGCCTCCCCAAGCTTGGGAAAAAAATTAATTGCAGCAAATATATTCTCAAAAACTTCATCTTCATCAAACATAGCATCCCCAAGCTTGGGCCTTTTCATATCATAAGCATAATCACTCTCATCATTAATAGTATGGATACACCAATAGTATAGAAAATATCATATTCTTCCAAGCAAGTGCCAAAAAGATTTTCAAGATCATAAGAAGTATCATTATCTTCCCAATCATAATCATCACAACAAGCAATAGGCATAACGAGATCATCATCAAGTGCATCATCTTCCACAATTATTTTTGATTCATTTTCATGAGGCATAACAATAATAGGAGCAACATTATTTGGTAGAGATATCTTGTTACCTCTCTTCCTTTTTCTTTTCTTCTTCTTCACCACATCATGTGTGGGTTCAATCCTCTTTTGGAGCTCCTTATTAATGAGATTGGTTGAATAGATGGCTCTTCCTCGTTACCTGATTCATCATAAGAAATAATAGGAGGATATTGGGAAGTCTCTTCCCTTTCATTAGTACCCTCTTCATCCTCTATTTGTTTTCTTTTCTTTATGTAGTTGGCAATATAAGGATTTTGAATGCAATTCACCGCACAATACATATAGATCTTCTCTAGATCAAAGCCAAGAAGTTTATAACGGGCAAATTCTAGAAGATGCTTAGTTATACGTTTCATTTCTTCATAGCCCATAAGCAAACTAAGTTCATTATAATGTGGAAGGGAAATCAAGTCATCACAATTTTTGGACACGATTAGATCATGAAACAATTTTCATCGAATAGCTAAATGACCTTGTTCATTGCAAAGTCCACAAGTACGGCCAAGAAAATTTAAATCTTCAGCACAAACATCTAGCCTTTCTTGAAACAATTTAGTTTCTAAGTGCTTATGCCTCTTGCAATATCTATCTTCCCTATTTGGTGTGTACTTGCAAACCCAATGCACTCCACAAAAATTGACATGTTTATAGGAGACATTTTCATCATAGCTCGTGCAATTGTCATTAGTACTATGGATATCCAAGGAGTTCATACTAACAACATTGCAATCATGCCCATCATTCAAATATTTAGTACCAAACATTTTAATGCATTCTTCTTCTAACACTTTGGCAAAATTTTCCTTTCCATCACACTCACGGAAGATATTAAAAAGATGAAGCGTATGAGACAAACTCAATTCCATTTTTTTGTAGTTTTCTTTTATAAACTAAACTAGTGCTAAAACAAGAAACAAAAAGATTCGATTGCAAGATCTAAAGATATACCTTCAAGCACTCACCTCCCCGGAAACGACGCCAGAAAAGAGCTTGATGTCTACTACGCAACCATCTTCTTGTAGACGTTGTTGGGCCTCCAAGTGCAGAGGTTTGTAGGACAGTAGAAAATTTCCCTCAAGTGGATGTCCTAAGGTTTATCAATCCGTGGGAGGCGTAGGATGAAGATGGTCCCTCTCAAGCAACCCTGCAACCAAATAACAAAGAGTCTCTTGTGTCCCCAACACACCCAATACAATGGTAAATTGTATAGGTGCACTAGTTCGGCGAAGAGATGGTGATACAAGTGCAATATGGATGGTAGATATAGGTTTTTGTAATCTGAAAATATAAAAACAGCAAGGTAAAAAGTAATAAAAGTGAGCGTAAACGGTATTTCAATGCGTTGAAACAAGGCCTAGGGTTCAAACTTTCACTAGTGCAAGTTCTCTCAACAATAATAACATAGTTGGATCATATAACTACCCCTCAACATGCAACAAAGAGTCACTCCAAAGTCACTAATAGAGGAGAACAAACGAAGAAATTATGGTAGGGTACGAAATCACCTCAAAGTTATTCCTTCCAATCAATCCGTTGGGCTATTCCTATAAGTGTCACAAACAGCCCTAGAGTTCGTACTAGAATAACACCTTAAGACACAAATCAACCAAAACTCTAATGTCACCTAGATACTCCAATGTCACCACAAGTATCCGTGGGTATGATTATACGATATGCATCACACAATCTCAGATTCATATATTCAACCAACACATAGAACCTCAAAGAGTGCCCCAAAGTTTCTACCGGAGAATCAAGACGAAAACGTGTGCCAGCCCCTATGCACAAGTTCATGGGCGGAACCCGCAAGTTGATCACCAAAACATACATCAAGTCAATCACGTGATATCTCATTATCACCACAGATACACACGGCAAGACATACATCAAGTGTTCTCAGATCATTAAAGACTCAATCCGATAAGATAACTTCAAAGGGAAAACTCAATCCATTACAAGAGAGTAGATGTGGAGAAGAAACATAAGATCCAACTATAATAGCAAAGCTCGCGATACATCAAGATCGTGCCAAATCAAGGACACGAGGGAGAGAGATCAAACACATAGCTATTGGTACATACCCTCAGCCCCGAGGGTGAACTACTCCCTCCTCGTCATGGAGAGCGCCGGGATGATGAAGATGGCCACCGGTGAGGGTTTCCCCCCTCCGGCAGAGTGCCGGAACAGGGTCCCGATTGGTTTTTGGTGGCTACAGAGGCTTGCGGCGGCGGAACTCCCGATCTATTCTTTTCGCCGAAGTTTTTAGGGTATATGGGTATATATGGGAGGAAGAAGTACGTCGGTGGAGCCACGAGGGGCCCACGAGGGTGGAGGGCACGCCCCCTGCCTCGTGCCTTCCTTGTTGCTTCCCTTACATTCCAAAAATAAGTCTTCTGGATTGCATCCGTTCCAAAAATAAGTTCCGTGAAGTTTCAGGTCAATTGGACTCCGTTTGATTTTCCTTTTCTGCCATACTCTAAAACAAGGAAAAAACAGAAACTGGCACTGGGCTCTAGGTTAATAGGTTAGTCCCAAAAGTAATATAAAAGTGTCTAATAAAGCCCATAAACATCCAAAAAAGATAATATAATAGCATGGAACAATCAAAAATTATAGATACGTTGGAGACGTATCAGTCGTCGATAGAAGGATCGATGGCTCAACTTTTCATCGGCAATGATGCTGTTTCCGGGGAGACTTTTCTCCCTGGTAAACTCTTTGTGTTTGGCGGCTTCGCTCTGCGTGCTAATTCAACTGGTCACCTTGAGCAGATTGACAGCTACGCCCCTGGTCACTAGTTCAGGTTTGGAAGCTTGAACTACATGAGACTTGATCTTTGAAGGGTTCTCGGCCTCGGCCACCGCTCCTCATCTGCCTGAAGGAAGCCCGTCGGATCCACCATCAGATTCCGCTCAAGGATTGACTCTCGTGCCTGCCCTGGCCTTAGATCCAGAGCGTCCCAGTCTGTCCAAAGACGGGAGGATAAACCCCGGCGGACTCTCTCCCATTACGGAACTTCCAGCCGGAGACCCAGAGGTGACCATGCCGTCAGCGGGCCTGGAGTCAAACAGGACTCTCCCTATCATCGGGAAGATGGACTCGTCTCTAGATGTCAACTCCAAACTCTCGAGGTCTGCGTCTATCGAGCTCGGTCAAGTGGTGATTACTGGACCTAGCACCGCAGATCCTCAGACACATGTCCAGCTTTCGCTCCTAAATGAGGCACTGGACCTAATGCAATCTCTCGCCATCACGGAGGTATCACTTCCAAACCACGCCCAGCCCAAACTAGGGGCTGAGAGCGGGGAATTTTACGTCCCACCCACCACCCACTTAATAGCCACTATCTAGGACCTAACCGACATGCTAGACTACACTTCCGAAGACATCGATGGTATGGACGACGATGCCGGAGCCGAACCAGGCCAAAACCCGCCTATCACTGGGCGTTGAACGGCCACTAGTACTTACGACGTATACATGGTGGATACGCCCGAGAAGAAGGACAACGATGACACTCAAGATCCGATTGAGGACAAGCCCGTCGAGGCACCACCAAAGTGCGGACGTCAGCGGCGCCGCTCACGATCGCATCAGGAAAAGGAAAGCAATACCGGCACCAGGGACAATGACACTCTGGAGAATGCCGAAGACGCCGACCACCCCGTCGAGCCTGCGTTCGAGTAGGATGAAAGGGAAGAAGGCCAATATGGCCCCGAGCACGCCAATCACGAGCATTCGGAAGACAGTAATTACCCACCTGCCTCCAAAGAGGATGTCAGCCTCGGCAATGAAGATTTCATCGTACCAGAGGAACCCCTCGAACAAGAATGCTTCAAGCGACAACTCATCGCCACTGCGAGGAGCCTGAAAAAGAAACAACAACAACTTCAAGCTGAACAGGATACGCTCAACGACAGATGGACCAAGGTCCTGGCTGCCGAAGAATATGGCTTCAAGCGCCTGACAAAGGGCTACCCAAATTGCAGACTACTACCACAATTTAACGATGAGGCCCTTTTGCCAATACCGTCAAAATACAATCATGCTGATCAACCGGGCCGACCACCACGTGGACGAGACAAAGCGGCTAATTATGCCGAACACCAGCCTGCGCCACCTCGTCATAGAGGCAAAGAGGCAGCGGCTCCAAGCTACACTTACGACCTATGTCAGGACCTGGACAATAGAATCGGTCAGACCATGTCAATCTACGGATCAACGGGACATGCTCCAATATGAGACGACGGCCATCAAGCCTGGCGCGACAAGCATAACCAAGTTTGGGCCAATAACCGAACACAGATGTCATCCGAACTCCGTCATGATATTGCCCGATATAGAGGCGCCGCACACCCCATGTGCTTTACTGACGAGGTAATGCAACACCAGTTTCTGGAAGGGTTTAAACCCGTAAACATTGAGGCATACGATGGAACGACGGATCCCGCTGTATGGATTGGAGATTTTCTTCTCCACATTCACATGGCTCGTGGCGATGATCTCCACGCCATTAAATACCTTCCTCTAAAGCTAAAAGGGCCAGCACGACACTGGTTGAATAGCCTCCCAAACAACTCCATTGGCAGCTGGGAGAACTTAGAGGACGCTTTTCAGGAGAACTTTTAGGGCACTTATGTCCGGCCACCAGATGCTGATGACCTGAGTCACATAGTCTAGCAACCTGGAGAGTCGGCCCACAAACTTTGGACTCGGTTCTTAATCAAAAAGAACCAAATCATCGACTGTTCGGACGATGAAGCCTTAGCGGCATTTAAACACAGTGTTTGTGATGAATGGCTCGCCCGACACCTCGATAAGCAAAAGCCGAAAACTATGGCAGCTCTTACTACACTTATGACCCGCTTCTGTGCGGGTGAAGATAGCTGGTTGGCCCGTAGAAGCAATAGCACCAGTGACCCCGGCACCTCTGAGGCCTGGGATGGGAATGGAAGGCCACGACGTAGCAAAAATAAGCGTCGGAAAAATAACGAAGAAACTGAGGATACGGCAGTCAACGCTGGATTCAGTGGCTCCAAACCCGGTCAGCGGAAGAAGCCGTTCAAAGGAAATAGAGATGGTCCATCCAATCTGGAAAAAAAATACTAGATAGGCCTTGCCAAATTCATGGCACCCCTGACAAGCCTGCCAACCACACCAATAGAAACTGCTGGGTTTTTAAACAGGCCGGTAAATTAAATACCGAACACAAGGGGAAAGGACCTCAAAGCAAGGACGATGATGAGCCCTGTCCTCCAAACACAGGGGGACATAAGAGTTTCCCCCTGAAGTGAAAACTATGAACATGATATATGTCACTCACATACCCAAAAGGGAGCGCAAGCACGCATTAAGGGACGTCTACGCCGTAGAGCCTGTCGCCCCAAAATTCAACCCATGGTCGGCCTGTCCGATCACTTTCAATCGCAGGGACCACCCAACCAGTATCCATCATGGAGGTTCGGCGGCCCTGGTACTCGACCCTATAATCGACGGGTACCATCTTACTAGAGTCCTAATGGACGGTGGCGGCAGCCTTAACCTGATCTATCCGGATACTGTCTGAAAGATGGGTATCGACCCCTCAAGAATCAAGCCTAGCAACACTACCTTTAAAGGAGTGATACCCGGCGTGGAGGCCCGCTGTATGGGCTCCTTAACATTAGAAGTAGTCTTCGGTTCTTCGGACAACTTCTGAAGCGAAGACTTGATCTTCGACATCGTCCCTTTCCGCAGTGGTTATCATGCACTACTCGGACGAACCGCTTTCGCCCGCTTTAATGCAGTCCTACACTATGCTTATCTGAAGCTGAAAATGCCCGGACGTCGTGGCGTCATCACAATTACTGGGAATATGGAGCGCTCCCTCTGTACTGAAGAACACACCATGGCCCTAGCAGCTGAAGTACAAGGCGGCCTTATCAAGCCGAACAACTCATCAGTCATCAAGACCCGCGACACTACTAAACGTGTGAGACCCATGTTACAATCCGATAGTTCGGTGGATCCAGAGCTTGACTAGCGGTGTCGTGGTTATCTCGCGGGCGGGTTTGTGAGACGACAGAAGCCACGGGGTGGCTTGAGGTGAGGGCAAGACTGCTATGGAGATCAAGGGACCGGATTGGGAAAACAACACGCGGTGATTTACCCAGGTTCGAGGCTCTCTGGAGAGATAATACCCCTACTCCTGCATGTCTGAATATATATGCGATGTACATGTCTGCCAGTACAGAGTTGCTCCTGGAGCTGTATTACATAACGCAACTATGGGAATTTGGCCTCATGTACGCATGCGTGTAGTATGAGTGCTCTTGGCACTAGTGGCTGGATGAATGGGTGTGTGCCCGAGAGCATGTATGCATGCGTGAGAGAGTGGGATGGATGGATGTGTGCTTGCTTATATAGTGTGGGATAGCTTAGTATGTAAGCTAGGTGGTGGGCATGGTGGGTGGTGGCCCACCCACCAACTACACTATTGGAGATGTCATGCGAGGTGACCCGTGACGCATGCTATAATGTGCCACTATTGCTCAGCAGTGCCCGGGTACAGCCATCTTGTCCGCGGTATAGCCGTCTTGTCAGCGGTATGGCCGTCTTGTCGGTGTCGGGTCGATGCAGCGGTTGACTTCACGTAGCAGGCCGGCTGGAGCAGCCGGACAGGGAGCCGGCCGGGCGGTCGGGATGGTGAGTTCGGCCGGGTTGAGGGACATGACGGGTAGAGCAACCCGGCCAAGTGCGAGCCGGATTGAGGGGCGTTGCTAGCCCCGATGTTTTTGAAGCGTCGTTCGCCGTCTTGGGCCTACCTAGGGGTCATCCCCCCGACAGTACCCTCCAAGCCTCCGAGCAACTTGGAAAAGGTTGGTGGAGGGTCTTGCTGTTGATGAAGAAGCCAACGGTGATATCGAGGGTGCTGGGTGCGGACACGGAGTCCGCCGGCTGGAGGGTGCGGGGCCCTGCCGGACGCGGACGCGGAGTCTGCCGGCTAAGTGGGGGCGCGTGAGCGCACCCACTGGGTGTAGCCTCCGAGCCTCCGCGCAACTTGGAAAAGTTGGGCAGAGGGTCTTGCTGTTGATGAAGAAGCAGACGGTGACGTCGAGGGTGTCGGGCGCGGACACGGAGTCCGCCGTCTGGAGGGTAACGGTGTCCGGGACTAGGGGTACTCACCACGTTGTCTCCCGACCTATGGGTCGGGCCGAGGACCCCCATGGCGGTTCACTATTGGGCCACTTCAGGCAGCCCATGCCGCATACAAGGAGATTCCACAAAGACTTGGTGCCCAAGACGAGGACTCCTCTAAACCCTAGGCCTACGATGCATATATAAACCGGGGCCAGGCTAGTCAATAGACAATCTCATATTCATTACTACAATCTCGTGGTAGATACATGTACTCTGTACTACACCCCATATGAATACAATTAAAAGCAGCATGTAGGGTATTATCTCTTCGAGAGAGCCCGAAGCTAGGTAAAACCCTATGTCCATGTTACCATCACTCCAAGATGCTTAGCTTAGGACCCCTACTACGAGATACGCCAGATATAGAACCGACATTGGTGCTTTCATTGAGAGCCTGCTGGGTGTTCGTTGCGGATCGATGGGATGATCAGGTGCTATTTTTTCAGTCAGATCCGTTCGCACGAATTGATTTCTTTAGGAATTATGGCAGTCTGATTGTTGTTTTATTTCGTAGGTTCATCTGTGATTAGTTCCGATCTAAGATCAGGTGAAGAGGGTTTGTTTGTCAATACCCGATGAACATCTACAAATCTGCACAATGGCAGCCCGTGTTGTGGCGGCGGCGGCCAATACCAGTACAAGATGCATTATGCGCACGTCAGGTGAGCGGAGGCCTTGTGCTGTACAGAGCTGAGGAGATCGCCCAGAACTCCTGCCCACGTCGAGTAGTGCAGGCGGGCTGGCCGACAGGAAATCTGGTCGGTGGCCATATGCAGGGAGATTCCATCTTTCCATTTCTCATTATACTACTCCCTCCGTCCCAAAATATAAAAGCGTTTTGTATACTAGTGTAGTGTCAAAAGCGTTTTTATATTATGGGACAGAGGGAGTATTGTTTAATGGCAGTCCTTTGGTTAGTGGTATGTCTTCCGTGCATGCCGCACATATTAGATTGATTGATTTTACCCTATCGAGCAGTAGTACTTCTACTTGGACTACTTGCTAGCACTGGCGTGAGATGCTAGATCTCGTATGCCATGTTGATTTTAATGTGATGACTAATAGCTACTTCATCTGTTATTGTTACATCAGGTTAAGTCCTTCCTAATAATTTCATACAATATAAATTATATGTGTGACCATATTTTCTGCCAACCTTTCAAATTTTACTTGCGGATAATGGCCGGGATCGGGACAATATACGGACGATTGGCCTAATCCGATATGTGTTGGAACTACCGCACGAGGCTAACTGATGGTGGCGTTCCCGAGGTACTGATCCGATGTGTTCTACGCCGTCCAACCCAGCCGATGTGTGCTACTTGAAGTACTCACACGAGCGCACTGCACGTGGAGCTGAGAAGATCCTTGCTCGGCGTCATCCACCAGGGAGATCCTCTTGCTTCTTTACTTTATATTAAATTATACAAGTATCAAGGCGGTTGGCAACTACAGTAGTATTTTTTTAAAGCATGCGTGCTCTAATCGTTTGAAAGTACATATTGGCTAAGCCATACAAAGTACTAATCTACATAAAAGCTCTGTGTCAGCTTTTTACTTTTCAGGTGCTTCGTAGGCTACTTGGCTATTTTCATGTCCACAGTACGGTGGACAGTGCGTCCGTAACTTAGTCAGCCTCCTCGCCATAAGATGTCATGATGCACCATCGCGTGACCTGGAAAATTAATGTTGGTGCACTATAATGCCACCTCTGCAAACCGACGTCGTCGTCCCAATCGACGTAAATCAGCTCACGTGAACACTTTGTTGGTCAAAATTGCCATACCGACAGGCTCGGTTGCCTCGGGGACTTCGGCATCGTTGAGAGAACTCTACCTCATCGAGTGTTCGGCACACAGGCCATATTTCTTTTATTACTCACTTTGCATAAATTATTAATCATGCAACAATTTTATTTATTTATTTATTATTATTGCTATTATCTCCAGCTTGCACTATTTTCTATGCACAGGTAAATGCTCTGGGTTGGGCAACGCTGTCACTTCGGCGTACCGACGTACCACGTCACCTCGGCTAGACCGGGGGTTTCGTCATCACTTCATTAACCCACGCCGGGGACTTCGGCGTCATACTGCCGGCCTGCTATATCCCCTCGGTCGGACCGAGGGTTCCACCTCGCCACATTGGCCGTGCTATTTCGCCACTTCGAAGTGCCGAGCTCTTCGCTTCGCCACCTTGGGACCGGCTTAGTGGCTAGGACTTCGTCCCATCGTAAGCTCGAACCGCGTCATCAATACCGAACACATTAACCAACTAAGTCACTTTCATGCTCAAAAACTTTTAGTTTTAAATTTTGTTTGGTTCGACCAAGCATTATACTTTTTTGGAAAAAAGTTGTATGTGAACTTCCTTGTCAAAACTTTGTTTGTGACTCGCATATTCAAATACCCCGTTTTTTGGGGGGGCTCCCTTGATGGAGCTTTTCCTCTTGCATATGATTATACTTGTATGGCTTTGTTCCTTGTTCGTGTATTACGCCACAATATGCACCATGTTGACTTAAGTGTTCCGCAAGCTGGGTTGCCTTGTTTACCACTACGTTCCCAATTGTTCGGCTAGGGAGTAAAAGGAGCACCTCTGCGATTGTCACGATCGGGTCATCCGAGCTCGGACCTCAGACTGGGTGCAGCCGAAAGCTAGCGCTCTTATTGTGTTCAATCATGGTCGGCACACAACGGAACTCATGATTACAAAAAACTATTGCACAAGTCTCATAGTAACAATGAGAAACCGAAGAAAGGTATCGGTGGGGGTACTATTTTCTTTGAAGATGCTTCTTACACTTTGTCAGTAATATAGCATAAGTTCCCTAAGCGCTCTTTGTCTATTACAGCCTTATGGCCTGATTGCCTGGTTATCGGAAACACCATCGATATTCTCCACAGGTGGAGTACATAACACTTTTCGGCCCTTGACCGAAGAGGGAGAAGCTGACGGTCGGTTAAGACGCGTTTAATGTTTGGGTGAACACAAATATGATATAAGTACTTCGGTACATACAATCATTATACATAAAATTCTTTTACCCAAGTCACTTGAGGGCTCTTAAATTAGTGTGAGCTGTTTTATAATAAGTGTTCTTCTTAGTTGTTGCAAACTCTTTTTCTATCACTCATTTTTTCGACATGAGTGTGTGGTCAATAGCCGAGGAGCCTAATTTCTCTGTCAAAGCCACTAGAGTTTAGTTTGCTAAACTGGCATAATGAGAAGTACTCCGCCTTCAGGATAGGAGGTTGAAGCCGTAGGCAGACCCGTTTTAAGTCTTGAGATAGGATGTGTCATGTTAAAGCACAACAAAAGCATAATTTTTTTCTAAGGCCAATTTTCGGATTGGCACCGACACTTGATCTAGTTCAGACGTCAAGTTTTTACTGAAGTTTTTTGGTCTTCCAAGCCTATGGCACTTTAAAACTATTTGTGTGTTTCCAGCATAAGTCTTGCAGTGCATCGCCAGACACCTTTAGAGATTCGGCAAAAACATTCTCGGATATTGCTATATATGCATCGGTTTCAAATTGTGTCTTCGGTCAATAGTTGGATTACCAGGCTCCTGTGCTTGCTTCCTACGTTCCCGATTGTTCGGCTAGGCGCGCAAAGGGAGAACCACTGCGATTGTGCTTCCAACTCGCATGGTTAAGCACCTTAGTGGAGAAAGCCGAAAACTGACTGTCCCAATAAGCATAAACTGGTCAGCGATCCGATGACTGTGTTAAATGACGGGCCGTTCATAACATTGGCCGAAGTGTTTACGGCTTGACCTCGGCTGTCGCCGAACACTAACTGGGGGCCACTAGCTGGCCTCCCAACTTTAAGCTCCTATGACTAAGTGAAAGTTATAAAGCCCACATATCTGATTGCCTCGTTTCCGCTAACACAACCGCCTCTAGGCACCGAGACGTCGGCTAAGGGTTGTCTTGTTATTATGGAAACACCCTGCGTAGTATCTACAAAGGGGTAGAAGCTGACGATGGGCCACTTTCAACTGATAAACGGTCGCAATGGAGTCAAAATAAACATATATCATCAGTATTTGTATTCAGTATACAAGCGTTGCCTTCGGTAATTATCGTTATAAAGCCATACATATGCATCAATTTGAATTAGATTTTGGCCAAGCTAGGTTGCCTGGCTCCTGTGCTTGCCCTTACATTCCCGATTATTCGGCTAGGCGGTAAAGGGAGCACCTCTGTGATTGTTACTACCGGGTCATCCGGGTTAGTTCCTCAGACTGGGTGAAGCCGAAAGCTAGCAATCTTAAAGGATATAATTGGTCGGCAACGACGGAAGTGAAAATTTTGTTCCATTCAAACCTTAGAGTTCGGGAACTTTCCCCGAACTAAATCCTTAGTATTTTCTTCCCACATTGATCGGAGGTGAGGTTTCATGATCATGATTAGCATGACAACACAAAGAAAGGGACCGATAGCGGGACTATTTTCCTTGGAAGATGTTTCTTACATTAAAAAGTAATATAACATATCTCTCAGTGTACCTTTGTTTATAAAACCATATGACCGGATTGCCTTGTTTGTCGTAAATCTTTGCCCTCATAAAGGCTTTATAAAGTGGGACAAACACTCCCCGGCTACTGGCTGAGGAGGTTGAAGCCAATGGTCGGTCAACAAAGTTTTGTATAGTGCGGATCTGAGCATTAATGATGTAGAGTACTTGGATACATAGAGTCATTACACATAATTCTGATTTTACTCCGGATATTGATTCTTAATTCGACCACCCATGCCCACATTAAGGCTTGGGGGCTACTGGGCTTCGGGCTTATTATTTACTAGTATTAAAGGGGCACATCGATCCCTTGATCTGGTGTTGCCACCTGACCAGTGTCTCGGGGGCTACTGCATTGGCAATCCAGTGCAGAAAATTTAAGTGCAATATAGTTTTCGAGGAGATTATGATCCTCAGGTTCGTCGGCCGCACCCAACCTGAGTCTCGAGGACTTTACACACCGCTTTTTGTATCCCGAAGTATTCTGCGGAGCTAGGAGTTGATCCTCAGGCCGATTTTGCGAATCAACCTGAGTCTCAGGGGCTACTGGGATCAACGGTCTTATGTCATCCTTCAGGTGCATCTCGGGTTTTAGATCGATACACACCTTGAGGGCTAATCGGTATATATCTCGGCAGAGAATAAATTGTACCAATGAAAAATATTGACAAAAAATCGACCCACAGTCAGGGTGGTGCACCACCTCGGAAGCAGTCCGGCATAAAGCTCGGGCGCTAGTGGCTGGCTCCATAGAAGGCATTTCCGACATTAAGTTCGGCTAAACTCCTTCAACTTTTTTGAACCAAGGTGATCTATGACACCTCGGATATAGTCCGGCGGTGGAGCTTGGACATAGTCCGGCGTTGGAGCTCGACTGTAACAATACTCTTCGGATGCAGTCCGACATTGGAGCTCGGATACATACGACATTGGAGCTTGGAAGTGGTCCGGCGTTGGTGCTCGGCTGCAAAAGATACCTCGAATGCAGTCCGGTGTTGGAGCTCGGACGCAAGAGGACACTGCCGCCCGGGAACAACTTCAAACCCGAGGTGTGGCATAAAAATAACAAGGCATTGATAAAGTCCGGAAACTTAAAGGGGCTCCTCGGATACCCGACGTGTAAACTCTTCGGATGCACTTCGGCGATCCTCAAGATCGAAGATGAAAAGATTTGTTGAACCAGTTTTCAAGACCGACGACCGAAGATGAAAAACAGTTCGGAAGAATCGAGGTGCATCCCCAACTTGAAGACCGGTTCAGGGGGCTACTGACGGTGTCCGGGACTAGGGGGTACTCACCACGTCGTCTCCCGACCTGTGGGTCGGGCCGAGGACCCCCATGGCGGTTCACTATTGGGCCACTTCAAGCAGCCCATGCCGCATACAAGGAGATTCCACAAAGACTTGGTGCCCAAGACGAGGACTCCTCTAAACCCTAGGCCTACGGTGCATATATAAACCGAGGCCAGGCTAGTCAATAGACAATCTCATATTCATTACTACAATCTCGTGGTAGATACATGTACTTTGTACGACACCCCATATGAATACAATCAAAAGCAGCATGTAGGGTATTATCTCTTTGAGAGAGCCCGAAGCTGGGTAAAACCCTGTGTCCATGTTACCATCGCTCCAAGACGCTTAGCTTAGGACCCCTACTACGAGATACGCCAGATATAGAACCGACAGAGGGCGCGGGACCCTGCCGGATGCGGACACGGAGTCCGCCGGCTGAGTGGGGGTGCGCGAGCGCGCCCGGTGGGTGTAGCCTCCGCGCAACTTGGAAAAGTTGGGCGGAGGGTCTTGCTGTTAATGAAGAAGCCGACGATGACGTCAGAAACCCCGGTTGCAGCCGGCGTCGGGCCTGCAACCCGCGTGTAGCCTCCGAGCCTCTGGGCGAGGTGGGGGTTCCCCACGGCGATGATCGTGCAAAAGACAAGGTTAGTCCGTGCAGATATATCAAATGTTTGCTTCTAGCATTGCAAGTTTTATGCACAGCGTGCCGACTCGGCTTCGTCCGAGCCCCCTTCAGTCTTTTTCTTGTCCCCTCCGCTCTTTGGCTTTGCCTCTTGTTAGCTAGACAGTCTGGAGCTGATATGTAGCTGTTACAAAGAGTGGTCGCCTAGTGTAGCGTACAATACTCGGACTACAGGAGCGGATTCGACCGAGTAGATACTCATAAAGGAAATGGCCGGGTTGCCCAACACTAGTAGAAAACAGGGCTATGGTCCAGGCCGGCTCAGCCCATTAGTCCCGGTTCAGTGTAGAACCGGGACTAATGTGGGCATTGGTCCCGGTTCGTGAGCCCAGGGGGCCGGCCGTACCACGTGGGCCATTGGTCCCGGTTCGTCTAGACCTTTTGGTCCCGGTTGGTGGGACGAACCGGGACCAATGGGCCTCGCTCCTGGCCCACCACCATTGGTCCCGGTTGGTGGCCTGAACCGGGACCAAAGGCTCCCCTTTAGTCCCGGTTCTTGCCACAAACCGGGACCAATGAGGTGCCTATATATACCCTCGCCCGCGAGCAGAGCACTCCAGTGCTCTGTTTTTCTCTGGCCGGCGAGGGGAGGGGTTTGTGGTGCTCTAGCTCACCTCCTATGCACATGAGGTGTTCGATGGAATGCCCGAGCCACACTACTTAAACTTTCTCCTCTCGAAGCTCGACCTCCAAGCTCCATTTTCCTCGAGATTTGTCTAGATTTAGCGGTCCGTCACGCCCCGTCCCCGTCTTCACCGCCGTCGATCACCCGCGCTGATCTCATCACCGACACCACCGTGGTGAGCCTCTTGTTCTTATCTTCTTTCTGAAAGGAAAAATATTCTTACTTGTCTG
>NW_024120967.1:0-12085 GCF_003073215.2 Triticum urartu
TTAACATCATACTTGGCAAGCATTTTACGGAAAGCACCATGAATAAAGTGTGAACCACCATCAGTCATTAAGTATCTAGGGACTCCAAACCTTGGGAAAATAACTTCCTTAAGCATTTTAATAGAGGTGTTTTGTGATCAGCTACTGGTGTGAATAGCTTCTACCCACTTAGTAACATAATCAACAACAACAAGAATATGTGTATACCCATTAGAGGAAGGGAAAGGTCCCATGTAATAAAATCCCCAAACATCAAATGGTTCAACAGCAAGTGAATAATTCATAGGCATTTCTTGACGCTTACCGATATTACCTATTCTTTGGCAATCATCACAAGATAAGACGAACTTATGGGCATCCTTGAGGAGAGTAGGCCAATAAAATCCAGATTGCAATACCTTGTGAGCAGTTCTATCTCCAGCATGATGCCCTTCATAAGCTTCGGAGTGACATTTCCGTAGGATTTGTCCCTGTTCATGCTCAGGTACACAACGTCTAATAATACCATCTACTCCTTTATAAAGATGTTGGTCATCCCAAAAGTAATGTCTTAAATCATAGAAGAATTTTTTTTTTCTTTTGTTGGTATGTAAAACTAGATGGTAAATATTTAGCAACAATGTAATTAGCATAGTCAGCATACCAAGGAGTGTTATGAACAACATTTATTGTAGCTAACTGCTCAGGAAAACTATCATCAATAAGTAGTGGGTCATCAGGCACATTTTCAAGCCTAGACAAGTTATCAGCTATGGGGTTCTCAGCTCCTTTTCTATCAGTGATATGTAAATCAAATCCTTGTATCAAGAGAACCCATTGAATAAGTCTAGGTTTAACATCTTTCTTTTCCATAAGATATTTAATAGCAGCATGATCGGTGTGAACAATTACTTTTGAATCAAAAATGTAAGATCTAAATTTATCACAAGCAAACACCACTGCTAAGAATTCTTTTTCAATAGTAGCATAATTTTGTTGAGAACTGTCTAGAGTTTTACTAGCATAATGAATAACATTCAGTTTCTTATCAACTCTTTGTCCTAGAATAGCACCAACGGCATAATCACTAGCATCACACATAATTTCAAAAGGCAAGTTCCAATCAAGTGGTTGAACAATAGGTGCAGAAATTAAGGCTTTCTTGAGTGTTTGAAAGGCTTATAAACAATCATCATCGAAAACAAAAGGAATATCCTTTTGCAAAAGATTTGTAAGAGGCCTACAAATTTTAGAGAAGTATTTGATAAATCTCCTATAGAAACCAGCAAGACCTAAGAAACTACGAATACCTTTGATATCTTTAGGACATGGCATTTTCTCAATAGCATCAACCTTAGCTTTGTCCACTTCAATACCTCCTTCAGAAATTTTATGGACCAAGACAATACCTTCATTAACCATAAAGTGGCACTTTTCCCAATTCAAGACAAGATTTGTTTATTTACATCTCTGCAAAACTCGATCAAGATTGCTTAAACAATCATCAAAAGACTTCCCATAAACAGAGAAATCATCAATGAAAACCTCAACAATCTTTTCACAAAGTCAGAGAATATAGCAGTCATACATCTTTGAAAGGTAGCAGGTGCATTGCATAAACCGAAAGGCATACGTCTATAAGCATAAGTTCCGACGGGACAAGTAAAAGTGGTTTTTTCTTGATCAGGTTGAGAAACAAGTATTTGTGAAAACCCAAAATATCCATCAAGGAAGCAAAAATATGTGTGCTTAGATAATCTTTCTAGCATTTGATCAATAAAAGGTAAAGGATAATGATCTTTTCTAGTTGCTTTGTTTAATTTTCTAAAATCAATTACCATTCTATAGCCTGTAACAATTCTTTGTGGAATAAGTTCATTCTTATCATTAGGAACAACAGTAATACCTCCTTTCTTAGAAACACAATGAACAGGACTTACCCATCTACTATCAGCTATAGGATAGATTATACCTGCTTCCAGAAGTTTTAAGATTTCTGTTCTTACCACTTCCTTCATTTTTGGATTTAACCGACGTTGGTAATCAACAATGGGTTTAGCATCGGGTTCCATATTAATCTTGTGATAACATAGAGTGGGACTAATGCCCTTTAAATTATCAAGAGTATATCCAATAGCAGCTTGGTGCTTCCTTTGAACTTTCAATAATCTTTCCTCTTCATGTTCTGAAAGGTTAGCACTAATAATAACAGGATATATCTTCTTTTCATCAAGATAAGCATATTTCAAAGTGTCTGGAAATTGTTTTAATTCAAACACATGATCACCTTTGCGTGGAGGAGGACCTCCTAGAGTTTCAATAGGCAAATTGTGTTTAAGTAGAGGACGTTGTTCAAAGAAAATCTTATCTATTTTATTTCTTTCATGCATATGTAAATCATTTTCATGGTCTAGCAAGTATTGTTCTAAAGGATCAGTAGGTGGTACAGCAATAGAAGCAAGACCAATTATTTCATCCTCACTAGGCAATTCTTTTTCATGAAGCTTTCTACTAAACTTGGAAAAATTAAACTCATGAGACTCATCACCAAAACTAACACCGACAGTTTGTTTCTCACAGTCTATTTTAGCATTAACGGTGTTCAAGAAGGGTCTACCAAAGATAATTGGACAAAAGTCATCTTGTGGGGAACCAAGAACAAGAAAATCAGTAGGGTATTTTATTTTCCCACAGAAGACTCCAACATCTCTAACAAACCCAATTGGTGATATAGTGTCTCTATTAGCAAGTTTAATAGTAACATCTATGTCTTCTATCTCTGCGGGTGCTATGTCATTCATAGTTTCTTGATATAAGGAATAAGGAATAGCACTCACACTAGCACCTATGTCACATAAACCATGATAACATTGATCTCCTATTTTAACTGAGACAACGGGCATGCCAACAACAGGTCTATGTTTATCCTTTTTATCAGGTTTGGCAACTCTAGCAGCTTCTTCGCAGAAGTAAATAACATGCTCATCTACATTTTCTTCCAAAAGATCCTTAACCATAGCAATACTAGGTTCTACTTTAATTTGTTCATCAGGTTTACGTGTTCTAATATAA
Organism: Triticum urartu; assembly: GCF_003073215.2. NCBI lineage: Eukaryota > Viridiplantae > Streptophyta > Magnoliopsida > Poales > Poaceae > Triticum > Triticum urartu. The sequence continues at coordinate 3,052 of NW_024120967.1, forward strand.
CTTTTGTTGACCACAGTTGAAACTTTAGCATGTTCTTTTATCCTAACAGGGAAAGGTGGTTTTTCAATAAAAGCAGTAGGAACAATTGGATCAACATTGTAAAGTATAGTTTCTTCTTTAACTGGTACCGGTTCTTTTAGTCTCTTCTTTAATAGGTGGGTGATATTTAAACCACTTCTCTTTAGGGAGATCAACATGAGTAGCAAATGATTCACAAAAGCAGGCTACTATCTCAGAGTCAAGTCCATATTTAGTGCTAAACTTTTGAAAAGCATCAGTATTCATAAAAGATTTAACACACCCATACTTAAGTTTAATACCTGACTCTTTACCTTCGCCGAGTTCCCAATCTTCAGAGTTGTGTTTAATTCTTTCTAAAATATCCCATCGGAATTCAATAGCCTTCTTCATGAAGGAACCAGTACAAGAAGTATCAAACATGGATTGATCATCACGAGAAAGCCGAGCATAAAAATTCTGGATAATAATTTCTCTTGAGAGCTCATGGTTGGGGCATGAATATAACATTGACTTAAGCCTCCCCCAAGCTAGAGCAATACTTTCTCCTTCACAAAGCCAAAAACTATATATATAATTTCGATCACGATGAACTAGATGCATAGGATAATTTTTTTGATGGAACTCCAATTCCATGATCCAATATCATCGCATAGCCTATACCATGTCAATGCTTTTCCCTTCAAAGATAAAGGGAAAACCTTCTTCATAACTTCATCTCCGGGTAAACCTGCAAGCTTGAACAATCCACAAATTTGTTCTACATATATCAAGTGCATATCAGGATATTCGGTTCCATCTCCTGCATAAGGATTAGCTAGCCGTTGTTCTATCATACCCGAAGGAATTTCATATTCAATATTTTCAGTAGGTGCAGTAGGTTGAGGGGTAGCTAATTGTGGTTCCGGTCGAGGTGAAGATACCCCGAACAAACCCCTCAAAGGATTGTTTTCCATAGTAACAAGTGACAGTAAATTGCAGCATACTATATAAATGTTTCCTTACAAAATTCCACTTGCCAAAGGCGCTTCACTCCTCGGCAACGGCGCCAAAAAATAGCCTTGATGACCCACAAGTATATGGAATTAATTGTAGCTCTTTTCGATAAGTAAGAGTGTCAAACCCAATGAGGAGCAGAAGGAAATGACAAGTGGTTTTTAGTAAGGTAATGTTTGCAAGTGCTAAAATTGTAAGTAACACAGTAGCACTACAACAAAACATGTCAGTAGACACGTTTTTTTCTAAGACGCTTTTATATTCATCTCTATACTGAAAGCATCTAGTATGTAGGCACGCTTTTTGAGACGATATAAGTACCGTCGCAAATCTTAATTTTAGGGTATATATCATTTATTATTTTTTACATGTGTAAATAGGTACATACGATTTTTGAGACGTTTTAGGATATACATGAAAGAGTTTAACAAATAAATAATAAAACCAAAGTATTTTTTGCAGAAAAAGGAAATTACGGGGCCCATCTATGCAGTAAAACGAGCCCACGTACCGAACTCAGCGCGCGCCCTCCTTCACCTTATCCGCCGCTATGTCCTGAGCCGCCCATCTATGCCGCCGCCGCCGACGGGCTGGCTCCTCCTCCATGGCTCCACCCATGCGCCCCCTCCCAATCTCCATAGCCTCCAACGACCAACTCCATCTCCTGCCTCCTGCAACTAGTCCTGCCAGTGCGCCGCGTCCGCCGCCGGTGAATGCCCTTTGCAAGGACTGCCCCTAGCCCCTCTGCTCCGGTGCTCCTCGGTCGTCCCCGGCCCTTTGCCTGGTCGCTAGGGACGTGCTACTCCACGCCTGCTCCTACCGGGGGCCGCCGCCTGCCGCGTCGGCTCTGGCGCTTTGTTCCGGCCAATCCCGGGCTGCTCGCCTGCTTGGCCGGACTCTGCCGCCCAGGACTTGCTGTCAACAAACAGCAAGCAGGCTGGGACAGGGGTATTTTCTGAGAAAGCTCTCTCTTCTGTTCTTCCTATCAGTGTATGATGAAAATGAAATTAAATTTGAACTGAAAAATTGTGTATCAGCGAATATGCAGGGGACTGTGTATATGTATAACGTATTGTTGATTTGGAAGGGAATGCATATTAATATCAATTTCATTTCATTTTGTAGAAAAAGAAGAGGAAGATATATTTCATTGCAAGTTTCAACACCCAGTGTTTCAGTTGGACTGAATCAACTCCAGAAATTGGAACAACCATAGATTGGACCACCGCCTTTGGCTTCAAACAACCCGCCTTCAATCTCAACTCGAGAAAGTACCTCTTTTGTATCCCATACTCTTTTTTTGAAGTTTTTGGCATGTTTTTATCTATTTTGTTGTATCATTAAGAATTGAGTTTAAATTCTAGAGAGACATACCGTTTGTCCAAAAGTATCAAGCATTGGATGTAAAGTGGACAACCTATTCGGTACTGAAACAATATATGTAGCATGTATGAAGCTGAATCATGCTTATAACACTGAAGAGCACAGTAACTTCCATAATGCAAGTAAGTAGCTGCAATCTTCCAGGATTTTTTATAAATAAATCAGCAACATGCCACTCACCTAAGTTGTCTTTTCAGCGTATCCTACCATGCGCCAATGAGGCAAGTGGTAGTGTATCCTAAAAATACCCTTTTCCTGAAGGTGTAAACACATGCAGCAACTGATTGTGTGCATTAGAATGCACTGTTTGATAATTACTCTCTTAGGCCTTGCTTGCTAACTTTGTAAAAATATGCGACCGGCTACCCTTCAACAATTGCAAGTCACTTGGGGACTGTTTGGTTTCAAGCCAAATGTTGCCAGACCTATGGTTAGGCACACATAATTTCTGAGGTGAGTGAGTGTTCAGTTGGCTCACACGGTTGTGGCTTGCGACTTTACTAGTCACATGATTAAGGAGTATATTTTGGCCACACTTTTGTGGCAAGCCACACTCTGTCCCGAGGGGTAACAATTACTACTTTTGGCTTAGTTGTGGCAAAGTAAGCTTTTAACCAAACTAGGGCGTTAAATTGGTCTAAAGTTTCAATCTAGTATTGTAGATCATCACATATGTTCTCTGTTTCTTGTTCAATGATGTCTTATCTGACTCATTAATCAGTCCAACTTAATATCCCTTTTCCTATTATCCTTAGACCAAATAGATATGACGTGTATGCAGTGCAGCCCACTAATTATTTAGATTGCATTGCAAACGCCCTTTTACACATGCTTTTCATTTTTCATTCAGGTGGCTGCACATATCCTCTAGGTTTCTGTAATTGGGAAGGAGTGTATTTCCAGTATGGTGATAACTGTATATATAATAATACTGACTGTGATCATTGGCCTTTTTTTACCTTCTGTTGTACCTTGATTTTTGTATATGGTGCTTACCTGAGATGCACAAGATCATCAAAGCAGGGAAATTAACATAGTTGTTTTTTTAAAGCACCCTATTATATGGTTTTTATGCTCAGTTTGGATACTTAGATAGTCCAACAATCGTAGTAGTTTTGCATAAGGAAAGAAGTCCCTACAGCGATTAGAAAGAGTAAATATTTCTAGATAATTGAAGGCCCTGCATATATAATACCAATCATGTGCCCTGTTTTATATTTTTGTTTGTTCATGTGCTGTGTGTTTCCTTTCGATGTAGCCAGAGTTGGGATTAGGGGGAGAAAGATGGCAGCATATGTGCAATTGTATTGAACTGAGTGGCGTCTTTGCATACTAGTTAAACCTACAATGGCACATTTCTTTTGATGTTTTTCAATTCAAGGTTGATGAAATATTTTAGGATCCAATCATTGAATTAAAATATCTATGTATTCCATGATTTTCTTGCAAAAAGATTTAAATCAGCTTTCATCTCTTAAATAACACATGTGAAGTTATACACTGACATATGTTTTTTTGTTTCATTACTTCGGCATATCAAAGGGCGATGGATCGAGGTTGGATGAGTCAGCCAAGAGCTAGTGCTGCTTACAAAGATGGTGTCGAGCAATTTCTGTCTTTTGCATTCCATGATGTTCCGGCTGGTGATAGAATTCTCTGTCCTTGTGTAAATTGCCGAAATAAAGGTATGCAGAGTTATGATGGAGTGAAAACTCACTTGAGATGTGATGGTATTCTTCAAGGTTACACTAAGTGGGTTTGCCATGGAGAGGATTACAGTGAACCATCATTTGCATTTGCTCATGTATCAGATAACAGTGGCAATTTTTCTATTCCTGGCATCCCAAGGAATGTTGTTGGAGAAGGCAAACATGGAAGGATGGATGACATGCCAGGACTCTTAAGTGATGTCTTTGCTATGGCTAACAGTTGTGAATCTTTATCAAGCACATCTGATGGTGAATTATATGGCGTTGAATTTGAGAATATGGTACCTAATTCAGTTGAGGATGAGAATGCAGATGCTCAAACAAGGAAGAAACCTAATACGTATGCAAGCTTCTTGGGGGATGCAAACACAAAGTTATACCCTGGATGTAAAGCATTTTCTAAGTTGTCATTTCTCATCACCTTGTATCACATGAAATGCTTACATGGATGGTCACAAGAATCATTTACAATGCTACTTGGTGTTTTGTCTGATGCACTTCCACAGGCACAACTACCAAAGAAGTACTATGAGGTACAAAAAATCATCCGTGACTTAGGCCTTGACTACGAGAAAATTCATGCATGCCCCAATGATTGCATGCTTTTCCGAGGTGAACGAGCTGATCAAGAGTCTTGCCATGTGTGTGGCAGCTCGCGTTGGGTTACAAATGAGAAGAAAGACTCCCAAGCTGAATCTGTATCTAAGCAGAAGAAGAAACTAGCCAAGGTGTTGCGTTACTTTCCTTTGATACCGAGGATTCAAAGGCTCTTTGCAACAAGAAAAACATCAGATGACATGTGTTGGCACGATGAGGGTCGTACTAAAGATGGAAAGATACGGCATCCAGCTAATGGCGAGTGTTGGAAAGATCTTGATGCTAGATACCCCAGTTTTGTTGTTGATCCTCGTAATCCGCGCCTTGGCATTTTGAGTGATGGATTTAACCCTTTTCGGAGTATGAGTTCAAAACATAGTACTTGGCCAGTGATGCTTATCCCGTACAACCTACCGCCTTGGATTTGCATGAAAGAAACATCTCTAATTTTATCGATGATCATTCCTGGACCAGCTTCCCCTGGGAATGACATTGATATATATTTGCAGCCACTGATTGATGAGCTCTTACAGTTATGGGATGGTGTAGACACATTTGACGCTTCCTCGTAGGAGATATTTCCACTCAAGGCTGCACAGTTATGGACTTTAAATGATTTTCCAGCATTAGCTTACCTGTATGGTTGGAGCACAAGTGGTAAATATGGGTGTCCATCATGTGGTCCTTCTACAAGATCATTTCACCTGGATAAGAGTATGAAACTTTGTTATATGGGTCATCGTCGTTGGTTACCACAGGGTCATGTATTTCGAAACCGAAGAAGGCAGGAATTTGATGGCACTAAAGAGACAGAATTGGCACCGACAACTATGAGTGGTAGTTCAGCTTTGAAAATGTTGCAAGGCAGAGTGTTTGTGTTAGGCAAAAAAGGCAATGTAGCAAAGAAAGCAAAGGGTGGAAAGAAGGTCAAAAACAGTGAAAAAGAAAATGAAAAGAATCAAGAACCGAAGCATAAAAGGAAGGAAGGCAACAAGAAGTCAATTAAGAACCAAGGTAAGCCTGAGAAGAAGCCTGAGGATTGGTTCAAAAAATCAATATTTTTCAACTTGCCATATTGGGAACTTAACAAGTTAAGGCACAATCTCGATGTAATGCACATAGAAAAGAATGTGTTTGATAATTTAATTGGAACATTGTTGGATATTGATTCTAAAACAAAGGATGGCCTTAATGCATGGCTTGATTTGGCAGAAATTGGTGAAAATGGAATTCGACATAATCTTCATCCTGCTATAGATGATAATGGAAAAGTAGTATTGCCTGATGCACCATTGACTATGTCTCCAAAAAAGCAAGAAATACTTTGTTCAGTGATGCACAATATTAGGACCTCCGATGGATATGCATCAAATTTTTCTAGGCATGTCAACATGAAAGATTGTACAATCTCAGGTCTCAAAAGTCATGATTGTCATGTTATTCTGGAAGATATTCTTCCTCTAGCACTTCGATCCTGTTACCCACACAAAGAGGTCATGGAAATAGTTATCGGGCTGTCTAATTTCTTCAAGAAACTATGCTCGAAAGTGTTATATGTCTCTGAGCTTGACGAACTTCAAGAGAGTATTGTGATGACACTTTGCAATATGGAGAGAATTTTTCTTCCATCATTCTTTACTATCATGGTGCATCTAATGGTGCACTTGGTTGAAGAAGTTACACTTGGTGGTCCAGTGCACTATCGGTGGATGTACCCCCTAGAGAGGTATGGCACTTTAACTTTGATTTTATTTAATCTTCAATAGTTTTGAGAAGTAACATCTTGCTTAATTAAATTTAGATCATTTGTTCGGCTGAAAGCACTTGTGCGCAATAGAGCATTTCCTGAAGGTTCAATTGCTGAAGGGTATCTTGCCCAAGAATGCTTGACCTTTTGTTCAAGATTTCTAGAAGGAACTACACGTTTTACAAGACCATCAAGAAACCCTGATCCTTCAGACAAGATAACCGCTGCAGATTCTGTCATGACCTCAAGAGACATCAATGTACTGGGTAGCCGCCTTCCTAATTGCATCTTCCATCTCGCTGGTACAGGAAGTAACATAGTGCACTGATTTAGCTGTGCTAACTCGGTCATCGGGGCTTTGTAATGTTTTACTAAGGCTTGACCCTTTGTTTATTTCTAATCTTGCTTGTAAAGATTGTATACTGACCTCATGTTTTGCAAACTGAAAATCTGAAGCATCTCGTTGTAGATTGTGTCATGAGCTCAAGAGACATCAAGGTGATGTGTAGCCATTTGCCTAATTGAATGTTCCAGCTCTCTGTAACAGTGTACGAGTTAGCTACGCTAGCTGTAGACCTGTACATGCCATGCCGCACTGAACTTTTGGTTGAGGTCTGTAGTTTTTGTTAATTTGGCAGATTAACGATGGCGAGGATACCAAGACGACTTTAGGACTTGAACCTTACAATGCATGATGCAAAACATGTGCAGCTTGCTGAAGAAAATCTGCAAGGTCCTCCAAAGATTGATAATATAGTACCAGGAAGGTCTCATGAATCCACTAGCCAAATCAAGATAATTTGTAAGTTTCCATGACTAATCTTCTTCGAATGAGGTTTTTATTATACTGGTTTCTGACATGTTGGGATATTCATGCTTGCAGGGCCAAATGGAGAGACGCGGCAGATTGTAGGGGAATTTCGGCTGAAGAATTTATCCCAGGTACATGGTGGAAAGATAATTGTGGAGACTAACGAAAAAGGTGTTCCGAATGAAAGGTCTGGTTCCATTCTTAGTAGCTATCTTAGCGACGTTGCAGAGAACTCCACATTTGCACCACTGAACATTCCAAGACGGGACAATGAATTATTTGTCCAGAGAAAGAACAACATGATCAAGGATGTAGAGGTACATCATCACATATATCTTTTTTTGATGTATCATCACATACATCTTTTTTTGATGTATCATCACATACATCTTTATTGTCATTTCACATGAAACAATTAAATTTACTTTGTTGAAGGAGAAATTTGTCTATCCATCTGAGACAAAGCAGCTTACACGAGACTGGGTCCTAATGACTGTTTGCAAAAGATGGAGAGCCTACAAATCTCGCTTGAAGAAAAAATATTTCAAACGGAAAGAGAGATCTCTCCAGGAAATTATTAGTGATGTTCCAATAGGTGTTAATAAGCATCAACGGGAGATTCTAGTTGGAATGTGGTGCCAGGATTCACACATGGTTATTATCTCATCCTCTCATGCTCAAACTGAACTCCAAAATTAGTTTGCTAACATTACGTGTCTGCATCTAATTTGTTTGCAGAAGTTATGCGAGAAAAACTCAGAGTGTGCAAAGCAACAGAAGAATCCACACACAACCGGGAGAAAAAGCCATGTCAGGCTACAAAAAGAGATGGTGACAACGATACTTTTCATAGTCTTTGTTACATGACAAATCAATTATCTTCAAAAATAACTATTGGAGGACCTAACATACTTTGCTGGATAGGAAATCAAAAGGAAAGCACCGGTCCACAAGATTGACCTATGAGATGAAGCTCATAAGAAAAAAGATGGCAATTACACAAGCGACAATGTGAAGACAATAATGGTACATTCTACTTATTTTGTCTACAGTCCAACATACAATCTATTCCATAGCATAGTAATGAATTAATAATTATTCCTATTCGATAGGATGCAGCTGATGAGGAGTTAAAAAAAAGGAAAATCGATCATAATGGTAGCCTTTCCATTGACGATTATACTGAAGCCTTTAAAGGTGCACTTGATAAAAGGGCAAAACTTTGAGGTTACTATGATGAAAAGTATTGGAGCGGAGTAAATGTTTCTCAGGGAATAACTTTTGTTGGGAAATCTGACCAAGAAAATCTTCAGTTTGAAGTACGCATGGTGAAAGATAATGTAGAAGATGTCAAAGATGATGTAGAGGATGTCAAAGGTGATGTAAAGGAAGTCAAAGGTGATGTAGGGGATGTCAGAGGTCAGATGGCTATGATTGCTGCATTCCTTGCCAAAAAGTTTCCTGGAGAGATTTGCAGAAATGAAGTGGATTCTCCTACAGAAAATCATCAAGTTAGCATATCAAAAGCAGTTATATTTGTGCAAAGATGAAATTAATGAACACTGATATGCTATTACAATAATTTTATTGCAGGTCACTCCACATGACAGAGATAACAATCTCCAATCTGAATCTTATAATGTTCTTGAACAATCAAATAATGATGTGCAGGAGCCACAAACTACCATGCAGGTAATGTAATGGACTTTTATGTACTATTTAATGCAGATCCATTCTAATGTCTTAGAACTATTGCTTTAATAGGAGTTGCAG
>NW_024120968.1:0-54015 GCF_003073215.2 Triticum urartu
CCCCCCCACACGCTCGTCCTCTCCCCCGCGAGCGGCCCCAACCCCTCTCCATCGTCGGGGACGACCCGCATCGCCAGCAACCCCGCAACCCACGCCGCTTCTGTCCTCCTCCATCGCCGCAGCCTTCCCTCCTCCCCACGCCTCCTCGAGGGCCGTTTCCCCTCTGAACGTGCGCGGCAGGACACGCCGTAGCCGCCCGTGCCCTCCCCTTCGCCAGAGGTGTCCTGGGCCGGCCGCCCCCTCGCCGCTTCCCTCCCCTGCCCTCTACTCTGTTCCACGAGAGGAACAGAGGCACAGGAGGAGGAAGACGACGATCGCTCAGCCCCTCCCCCTGCCCGTGGACCCCACCGGTAAGTGGCACTAGCCCGGGCCAGTTGTTTTTAAGTGGAGATGTTTTCTTGAAATGCGTTTTCACTTTATGAAAGCATATTTCCCTCCTCTTTTATCCAAACTACGTTTTCCCTTCAGGGAAGCGTGTTCTCTTCTTCTGCGGCTGAAAATATGTTTCCCTTTTCAGAAAACGTATTCGGCCCGAAGGTACGTTCAGTTTTCTCCCGAGGGCCTGTTTGCTGAAGTTTATTCACAGATTGGTCCCTGATCTTCTACACCTCATAACTCCGCAACCGTAACTCCGATTGAGGTGAAACCAACGGTCAGTTCTTCGTATCGTCGAGCTCTATCTTTTGGTATCATTTTCACTAGGGGGTTTCATATTGAAAATGACCATTTTGCCCTTACCTCTAATCAGCCCCCTCCGAGTACGTATCGTCCGACGTTTCGTTCCGTGGCTTCACCGCACTTCTCCCTGGAGTCTCCATCACCCCAGGCAAGCCACAATACCCACTTGCATGATACTCGTGCAGTAGCCATGGTTTTCAACTTGAATATTTATTAAATGATTTCTTGTTTAATATATGGTTATCGTTTTTTCAGAAATGCTTCTGGGATTGTGCTTACATGATTGCTAGGTTGGTATGCACCTGGTTATCATGCCCTGCTAGTTACTAGTATTACTTTCATGTTGCCATGCTTGATTGTAGTACATGTTTGGTTGGTCATGTTCTTCGGTGCATGACTAACGTCGGTTATCGAGTACTGTTAATATGTGTTGTTCTGTTGTTGTTAGTTGGTTAAGTGCAACCCGGTGATGTTATTGATGAGTTCTTGCATGTTATTTATGGTTGATGCTAGTGGTCATGTTATGTTATACTATGAGTAGTGTTGCACATGTAATATTTATGCTCGTCATTTTGCGATGTTCGGTTGGAGATTATTTCATAGTCGATATGATGGACAGTTATGTTGCATCCCGGGCTTATGTTGATATCATGTTCATGCATTGTAATTGCATCATGTTATTTTATCATAGCTCAAAATATTGCATTCAAGTTTAACCGGATTTAATTGAACTTGAACAACTGTTGGCTGAGTCATGGTGCCGCCAGATCAAAACTGACCAGTGCAACCATGCGTACCTTATGGGGGGTCCTAACTGGGTCTATTGTCATGCATCTCGCTGGTGCCTCCCACGAGGGAAGGTTATGGGCGTGCGTACCCTGGCCCTGTAAGAAGACATAACCTTGTGTGCACGTTGTTTTTATGGATCCGGTCCCCATGAGGAAGTTTTCCCCGTGAGGGATTTTGACCACGATGGTGGTGGGGTGTCTTTGGTAGACACAGGGCCACCCAGGACTAGCCCAGTTGGGAGTGGGTCGGAGTGGCCGGGAGAGTGTCATGACAATAGATCGGTTTTGTCGGAACGCCGTTGGTCCACCTGAATGGGAGTGCGAGGCCGTGAGTTCCGTGCGTGGGTGCAGTGTGCTAACTCTGAAGAGTGTATATTAAACTATTGATAGCCGCGCCCGCGGATAAGGGCCAAGTTCGTGTCGGTCCCACCGTGAGTCAACAGTATTGATAATAACTTGATTAATGACAACCCCAGTTTGATGATGAGATAAGTGGTTATGATCGCTATAAGGATCACGATTTGAGACCAAGTGTTGGTCATGGTTGTGATCGCCGGAATGATCACTGTGGTATCGAGGATAACGAGTTGTTGGATATTCGTGATGTTGTGCGAGAATCATGGGTAAAGATCAAGCTCCTTGTGGTTATTTAATGATTACTACGGTATTTTTTGTACCAAGCTTGATTTGATCCTGAGATGATCGTATAATGTCTGAGGTGGGTAAGTGATGCACGTGATGGTTACAAGATAACTCGAGCAGAATAATTGGTGCATATAGTGTCATCATGTTGCATGCCAGTATCGTCAGATTTATATGTTCATGCTATGCTCATATTGTTCTAGCTGTATCAGGTTCATATTGCCTTTGCATTCTTAGTGACTATTATGATTATTCATGATGGTATCTGGTATTATTTTGGAAGTATTACTTTGGATGTCATGTTGTTAATGCCATGTTATTCTGATGATCTCATATCAATTCCTGCTTAACCTGTAATTGCCATGCTGTTGTTTGTCTTGAATGCTTCTAGTTATTGTGAGCTTGCAAGTACATTCAATGTACTGACCTGGCGTGTCATGCCAGCTTGCAGGTCGTTTCTGCATTACTTGCTTGTTTGGTGTTGTTCCTGTATTTGCGAGCTAGGATAAACGTTCCAGCCAGAGTCCCTGGGGATTGGAGTCCATCATCGTCGTTCGTTGTTCCGCTGCCAGTAGTTGTTCCGCTGCTTCAAGTATTGTGCTGCTTGCATAGAGCAATTGAGGATGGCGTAGTGTCGCCGTGCCGATGTTATTCATTGTAATATCGGAGACCTTGTAATCATATTCAGGTAGTAATAAGAGAGCTGGTTTGTTTTATGCTAAGCTATGCCGTATTCCAGAAGACTTCACCTCGATCTCTGGGCTGGAATACGGGGCGTTCCAGTTTTCTCTGAGCCGGGGTGCCACATTCCAAGAATCGATACTATTTTTAGGAAAAGACGAAAATCATGTTTTAGCACTATCTCTAAGCGAAAACAGAAATAGCTTCAATTTAACAATATCATTATCCACATCTTTCTTCATTTGCATATCACACAAATCAACAAAGTTGTTTAGATGGGTAGCGGCATCTTCAATTGGAAGGCCAGAAAACAGATCTTTCATGACAAGATTCACCAAAACAGTATTAATTTCACAAGATTCAGCATCGGTAAGAGGAGCAATCAGAGTGCTAATAAAATCATTATTGTTGGTATTGGAAAAATCACACAATTTAGTAATTTCTTGATCCATTGTGACAAACAATCCAACACACAAGCACACAAGAAGCAAGTGAAAAAGAGGCGAACGGAAATAGATGGCAAATAAAACGGCAAGGGTGAAGTGGGGGAGAGGAAATCGAGAGGCAAATGGCAAATAATGTAATGCGAGGGATGAGAGTTTGTGATGTGTACTTGGTATGTCTTTACTTGTGCATAGATTTCCCCGGCAACGGCGCCAGAAATCCTTCTTGCTACCTCTTGAGCACTGCGTTTGTTTTCCCTTGAAGAGGAAAGGGTGACGCAGTAAAGTAGCTTAAGTATTTCCCTCAGTTTTTGAGAACCAAGGTATCAATCCAGTAGGAGACAACACGAAAGTCACCTTGCACCTACACAAACAAATAAGAACCTTGCAACCAACGCAAAAAAGGGGTTGTCAATCCCTTGACGGCCACTTGCAAAAGTGAGATCTGATAGGGATAACAAGATAAATATTTTTGGTATTTTTATGATATAGATTGACAGTAAAGATTGCAAAGTAAAATAGATTGGAAACTTATATGATGGAAAATATACCCCGGGGCCATAGGTTTCACTAGTGGCTTCTCTCAAGATAGCATAAGTATTACGATGGGTAAACAAATTATTGTCGAGGAATTGATAGAAAAGTGCATAATTATGAGAATATCTTTGCGTGATGATGTATATAGGCGTCATGTCCGCGAGAAGTAAACCAAAACGATTCTGCATCTTCTACTATTACTCCACACATCGACCGCTATCCAGCATGCATCTAGAGTTTTAAGTTCATAAGAACAGAGTAATGCATTAGGCAAGATGACATGATGTAGAGGGATAAGCTCAATCAATATGATATAAACCCCATCTTTTTATCCTTGATGGCAACAATACAATACATGCCTTGCTGCCCCTGCTGTCAATGGGAAAGGACACCGCAAGATTGAACCCAAAGCTAAGCACTTATCCGATTGCAAGAAAGATCAATCTAGTAGGCCAAACCAAACTGATAATTCGAAGAGACTTGCAAAGATAACAAATCATACATAAAAGATTTCAGAGAAGAATCAAATATTGTTCATAGATAATCTTGATCATAAACCATGAGCTCCACCGGAGAAGAATAAAATATTGTTCATAGATAATCTTGATCATAAACCCAGAATTCATCGGATCTCGACAAACACACCGCAAAAAGAATTACATCCAATAGATCTCCAAGAAGGTCCAGGAGAACTCTATATTGAGATTCAAAGAGAGAGAGGAAGCCATCTAGCTAATAACTATGGACCCGAAGGTCACTGGTAAACAACTCACACATCATCGGAGGCTATGGTATTGATGTAGAAGCCCTCCGTGATCGATTACCCCTTCGGCAGAGCTCCAGAAAAGGCCCCAAGATGGGATCTCTTGGGTACAGAAGGTTGCGGCGGTGCAAATAGGGTTTCGTGGTCCTCCTGGATGTTTTCGTGGTATATGGGTATATATAGGAGGAAGAAGTACATTGGTGAAGCTGCGAGGGGCCCACGAGGGTGAGGGCAGGCCCCTTTCCTCGTGTCCTCCTCGCTTGTTTATTGATGGCCACTCCAAGTCTCCAGGATCACGTTTGTTCCAAAAATAACTCTCCCGAAGGTTTCACTCCGTTTGGATTCCGTTTGATATTCCTTTTCTGCAAAACACTGAAATAGGCAAAAAAATAGCAATTTGCACTGGGCCTTTGGTTAGTAGGTTAGTCCCAAAAATAATATAAAAAGGTAAATTAAAGCCCATTAAAAATCCAAAACAGATAATATAATAGCATGGAAAAATCAAAAATTATAGATACGTTGGTGACGTATCATGCACGGGTAGCTGGATTGGATTTATATGTGCTAAATGTCTAGAAAATGCACATAATCCCCTAAATATGGTAAATGAGCCCAAAAAATGCCAAATTTGAACACGGTTATTTGCAGGGTGTATGTTCGTCGTAGAAAAATCTCCAGGGCATAGAACGAAAAAAAATTGGATTCCCTTTCAATCTTCAGGATTTCCCTCTCAAAAACATGGAACTTCCTCGGGGATGGTTCGATTTGTGAAGGGCGTGCATGATGACATAAGCCAAACCTTCTCAAATTTTTACTAGGGCATGGTGAGGTCATACCATGGCACCATGCCAGGCGTCATGTTTTTTAAGTATTTATTTCATTTTTTCTATAGTTGAAAACCCAACAAACAAACATTTGTGGTTGACCATTGCCACACATTTCATAAAAAATATGTCCATTCCTTGTAAAAGGCATGAGAATTTACTAAATGGCATGAGCATGGTTTTCTAGGCTGTTCTTGTGGACCCTTTCATTCACCGATTATTTGAACTTGAATTATGCACATTAATGCCAAGCAAATGCACATAATCCCCTAAATATGGCAAATGAACCCGGAAAAGTGCCAAATTTAACACCATGATTTGCAGGTTGTATGTTCATCATAGAAAAAACTCGTGGACAAAGGACAAAGCAAATTTGGACCCTCCCTTCACTCTTGGTGATTTCCCCCTTGAAACCATGAAACTTCCTCAGTGATGGTTCGATTTATGAAAGGCGTGCATCACAACATAAGGAAAACATTCTCCAATTTTTACCAGGGCATAGTGAGGCCATACCATGGCACCACGCCAGGTGTCATGTTTTCCATCCATGTGTTCCATTTTTGTATAGTTGTTAACCGAGTAAACAACGCGTTTGTGGTTGACTATTGCCCCTCATTTCCTTGAAATATCTGTCCATTCCTTGTAAGGCATGAGAATGTAATCAATAACATGAGCATGGTTTTCCAGACCGTTCTTGTGCACCTTTTCATGCATCGATTGTTTGAAATTGAATTATGTCCATTTAATGCCTAGAAAATGCACATAATACCCTAAATATGATAAATGAGCCTGTGAAAATGTCAAATTTGAACACGTTGCATTTGAGGCAGTATGTTGATCGTTGGAAAAAAACTGAATGACAAACTAGGATAGAAATTTGGATTCCCCTTCAATCTTGGGGATTTTCCCTCTTGAAAGCATGGGACTTCCTCAGTGACAGTTCGATTTATGAAGGGCGTGCATGACGACATAAGCCAAACCTTCTCACATTTCTACCAGGGCATGGTGATGTCATACAATGGCACCATGCCAGGCGTCATGTTTTTAAGCATTTATTTCATTTTTCTATAGTTGAAAGCCCAACAAACAATCATTTGTGGTTGACTATTGCCACACATTTCAATGAAATATCTATCTATTATTCCTTGCAAAAGGCATGAGAATTTACTAAAAGGCACGAGCATGGTTTTCTAGGCCGTTCTTGTGGACCGTTTCATGCATCGATTGTTTGACCTTGAATTATGTGAATTAATGCCTAGGAAATGCACATAATCCTCTAAATATGGAAAATGAACCCGGAAAACTGCCAAATTTGAACACGGTGATTTGCAGGTTGTATGTTCATCATAGAAAAACAAAAACTCATGGAAAAAGGAAATTTGGACCCCCCCTTCAATCTTGGTGATTTCCCCCTTGAAACCATGAAACTTCCTCAGTGATGGTTCGATTTATGAAAGGCGCGCATCACGACATAAGGAAAACATTCTGCAATTTTTACCAAGGCATGGTGAGGCCATACCATGGCACCACGCCAGGCGTCATGTTTTCCATCCATATGTTTCATTTTTTGTGTAGTTGTTAACCGAGTAAATGACGCATTTATGGTTGACTATTGCCACACATTTCCTTGAAATATATGTCCATTCCTTGTAAAGGGCATGAGAATGTACTAAGTAACATGAGCATGGTTTTCCAGACCGTTCTTGTGCACCTTTTCATGCACCGATTGTTTGAATTTGAATTATGTCCATTAATGCCTAGAAAATGCACATAATCCCCTAAATATGGTAAATGAGCCAGGAAATTGTCATATTTGAACATGTTGCATTTGAGGCGGTTTGTTGATCGTTGGAAAAAACTGAATGACAAACTAGGATGGATATTTGGATACCCCTTCAATCTTGGGGATTTTCCCTCTCGAAAGCATGGAACTCCCCCGGTGATGGTTCGATTTATGAAGGGCGTGCATGACGACATAAGCCAAACCTTCTTAAATTTTTACCAGGGCATGGTGAGGTCATACCATGCCACCATGACAGGCGTCAGGTTTTGTAAGCATTTATCTCATTTTTACTATAGTTGAAAACCAAACAAACAAACATTTGTGGTTGACTATTGCCACACATTTCAACGAAATATATATCCATTATTCCTTGTAAAAGGCATGTGAATTTACTAAATGACACGAGCATGGTTTTCCAGGCCATTCTTGTGGACCCTTTCATGCACCAATTGTTTGAACTTGAATTTTGTGCATTAATGCCTAGGAAATGCACACAATCCCCTAAATATGGCAGATGAACCCGGAAAAGTGCCAAATTTGAACACAGTGATTTGCAGGTTGTACGTTCATCATAGAAAAAAACTCGTGGACAAAGGATAAAGGAAATTTGGATCCCCCTTCAATCTTGGTGATTCCCCCCTCGAAACCATGAAACTTCCTCGGTGATGGTTCGTTTTATGAAAGACATGCATGAAGACATTTTTACCAGGGCACGGTGAGGTCATACCATGGCACCAAACCAGGCGTCTTGTGTTTTCCAAGCATGTATTTCATTTTTGTATAGTTGTTAACCCAGTAAACAACGCGTTTATGGTTGACTATTGACACACATTTCCTTGAAATATCTGCCCATTCCTTGTAAAAGGCATGACAATGTACTAAATAGCACGAGCATGGTTTTCCAGAACATTCTTATGCACCCTTTCATGCACCAATTGTTTGAATTTGAATTATGTGCATTAATGCCTACAAAATGCACATAATCCCCTAAATATTGTAAATGAACCCTGAAAGGTGCCAAATTTGAACACGGTGATTAGCAGGGTTTATGTTCATCATAGAAAAAACTCATGGATGAACGACAAAGGAAATTTGGGTCCCCATTCAATCTCGGTGATTTACTATCGCACACGATTCATCTCCGTCGCCTCTGCGAACCGTGTGTATTCACTCACACACGCAAAAGGAAAATAAAACCCTTGCCCACTTCGTCCCCACTCACTTGCCGCGGAATCCTCCACAACTCTGCACCCTAAGCTCGACGGCTGTTGGCGGCGGGCATAGGTCGCGCTCCGAATGACACCGGATTTTGCCTCCGTCGCTTACCACCGCCTGTCTGCACAGACATTCTAGACTCTGGTCGACTAGGGTTTTCTGCGGCATTGGGTCGGGTATTTTTCTCATGGAGAAGGTAATCGACTTAATTAGCAAAATATTCACTCATCTCTTCTCACAGTTTATCCATCGCTGTTAATCAACCGGCAGAAATCACCATGGAATGTTTTCTATTCTAGCTGATTCGTGGGTGTTCATTCATGTAATTATATATGGATCTGTTCTATCAGTTACTCCCATATTTGCATCTTGCTCTATTATTTCAATATATCTAATTTACGATCTTAATTTTCATTTCAAGCAGTACATCCCTTGCCTTGCAAGAATAGTAGCAGAAGGAAATCTTGGGCTTTACTTTGCTTATGACTCCTAGGATGTCATATTGACAACGCGGCATGGATTTACAATTACGGTTAGCATAAAACCTGATAAAGATGGTCACTCCTATTTTAATGCGGACCTTTGGAGAAAAATGTCTAAGTGTTATGAACTGAAAGATGGCAATAAATTGTAGTGCGTGCACCACAGCCTGGTCTAATTAACATGGATGTTTACTTCCCCAATGTCATCAGCCGATCAAAGTCTGATTGAGGTTAGTGTCCTTTCAACTTCCTCCTTGCTATCATATTACTATAAAAGAAACCAATTGATCACTATTTAAGCATCCAATTGTGTTATCATATTCTGACTCTGTTCCTACGTAGCAACAAATTCTATTTACCAATTTATGCGCACTAAATATTCTTATGCCATGTTCTGAATAAATAATACCTTTCCACCTTTTAAGTAGGATATGTTGGATGCATAGTGAATGATATGAATGTTACTAAGCATACCAAATTTCACTGGAAGGACTTTAAGCATGTCATAAACTTTGTTGATAATCTGACAGAGATAGCACAACGTATGAACACTGGATTTTGGATGGGATTAATTAGACCTATGGTGCACAAACTGAACAATACCAATTGTGTGCACAAAACGCTGGTAAAAGTCTTATTTTAATGTTGATGCTCATAAACTATATACATCTTCAATGATATGTTACAATTGTTTTATTCTGCATGGCAACAGAAATTGCCCCCTGTAGCAGTTCCTGGATCGCTTTCCCGACATGGTCGAATTACACTTGTGCCTGCTAATAACGCCAAAATGATTGCAAGGTACTGCATTTCCCGCAGAAATGGAACCATTCAAATTAACAAGATCTCGCTTCTTGTGGCAATGCATCCATATTGGAAAATTGGAGACACTATTCTACTCATGATCTACCGAGGCATAGGAGGGCTCTTCCTTTTCATTGACGAGATGCCGAGTCGCCGTGATCAAGCTGCTTCCAATGGATAGTTGTGGTTGTTGGCCCTCAGCCTCTTAAAATGTGCTAGATGTTACTATATATGTTAAGTATGTACATATGGACCGTATGGTTTTTGGCCCTTAGCCTCTTAAAATGTGATAGTTGTTACTATGTTAAGTATGTAGATATGGACCATATGGTTGTCAAAACCGTGTTATGAAGATCCTCCTTTTGTCGAATAGTGTAACAACTATATATATGTTACCCAAATGCTGTTACCCAAGTTCATAAATTTTCATGGAAAGTATTAGTATCGTACACAGTTCATTGAGTTTAAGCTTGTGCCCGATGACTAGAAGGCATTTGCAGATTAATTGTCCATATTGCAAACTCACACACATGTTAACATAAGGAAACATATGTGTAACATATTAATCATCGTACACGAGTACTCGTAGACGCATCGTGTGCGATACTCCGCCACCGCAAGCAACTAGTTTGCATTTTTCATAGTTTTTTGTACACACATAATCGCACACGAAGTAACTGCATTGACCGTCTGTGTTGTAATTTCACATCACAAACAGTTCATCCGAGTCGGCTGTTTGCCACGTATCACACACATCTTGTTTACACGCCTCGCTTGTGTTCTTTTGGCTCATGGCAAACAGTTCATCCATGTGAAATGTATGCCACATATCACACACATCTTGTTAAGTTGAACCATTTCTGTTGTGTTCCGTAATCGAAAACAATTCGTCCGAGTTAACCGTATGACGTATATCGCACACACATTGATATGGCTGCCCGTTTCTGTTGTTCTACCTCATCGCAAACAGTTTGAACAGATTAACCGTGTGTCCTGCACCGCACACACATTGTTATGGTTGCCCGTTTCGGTTGTTCTGCCTCATCGCAGACAGTTTGAATGGATTAGAGAGAAGTCCATATTACCCCCCTAAACTTGTCTCACGGTTCAGTCTACAACCCTTAACTTTACTTTGGTTCAAATTACAACCTCAAACTATGAGAACCGTTCACAATGCAACCCTCGCACAAGTCGACTTGATTTAGCACCGGTTTTTTCTGCCGCATGGTGGATTTTCTCGTCTCCTTGCCACGTAAGCTCTCTAGTCAGCTAGTCACGCAAGGGTTTCTCGAGGTATCGTTCGCACGTCGATCAACCTGGGTCTCCGCGCCGCCGCCACCACCGCCACCGCCGCATCCATCCAGGTCTCCGCCGTCGCTGCCGCCGCGTGTCCCCTCGATCTCCTCCCGTGTGCGTCATGCCCTTCTGCCACTAGGGTCAGCCGGTGGCGCTGTCCCGTCCCCTCATTCGTCACTAGAGGCTGATCTTTCAGCTCGTCTCTTGCTTTGCATGTATGTTGATTTATTTCATCTGACTTGCAGCGTGCATGCGTACGTAATGGAAGGACTCTCTAGTTGAAGCAGTGGAGTACAGGGACCCGACAGTATTCATGGTCACAAGGCAGGTTACGTGCTTGCATGTACGCACATGCTATGGATTGAAACAAACGTACTACTAGTTTATTGATTACTAGTCTTATTACTTGCTAAGCACCAAAGTGGTTTTATTACTGGCTAAGCATCTAACTAGTACAGAAGCGTACAAATGATTTGAGGTTAGTATAGGATAGAAACAACATCAAGTTTGAAGTTTGGATGCAGACAATTTCTTTAAAAGTGTACCATTTGAAGGAAGTGTGACCCTGTAACCTTATATAAAAATTATGCACTGAACTTGTTTTAGCTTGCCGTGCTTTTATTACATTACTTATTTTTGAATTACTACATTTAGTTTTGGCAGGTGCTAGATGTCAATGAAGGACTATTTGACGGTTCGATTCCACTTCGACGGAAAATTTATGAATGATGGGCAATTATTGGATTATGTGGGAGGGGAAGAAGCTTTGTCTTTGATTCTCCGCGATAGATGTGGAATGGCAGAGATTCAACGCCACTTGACGCTTCACCACACAATTTTAGATGGAGAAATATTGCATTGGCTGATGCCTGGGAAATGTTTGTTCGGTGGCCTTAGTTGTCTTTGGAATGATGAGGCATGCATGCTAATGTTACAACATATTCCTATTGATGGTGTTGTGGACATATATGTTGAAGAACCAAGAGGAAAACAGTTGAACCAAATGAGGTAATGAATGATGGATTTAGAGAGGACGAGATAGATGGAATGTTTGTAGATCATGGATATATTGGCATCCCATTTCCCGAACCAGATTTTGGTGATGGGATGCATGTTGGTGGCAGCAAGGATTGTGAGAATATGTCTTTAGGACATGTACAAGGAAAGAAAAAATTGGCTGTGCATAGGGCAGCACCAAGTCACACCGTTGAAGCATGTGGAGTTGATTCTGACATTTCTTCTGATGAGTCAGACTATGCTCCGGATGATGATTCTTCTGATGATGATGAGGCAGCAAATATTTACCATAGTTATCAAGAATTCAAGGCTTTAGTGAAGGCTGGTAAAGCTCCTATTCTTGAAGGTGATCTCAAGTTCAATGATGTGCCGCAGAAAATAGAAGCTAACTCTAGTGATGATGATGAATCTTTGGATGAAGATAGTGAAAGTGAGCTTATTCGTAAAGAGTCGAAGTATCCAAGGTTTGATGAAAATGCAAACGTGCCATATTTTGAGCTTGGCATGAAATTTAGTGGCAAACAGGAGTTCAAGCAAGCCATTATCAACGATGGTCTTAATGAGAAGAAAGAAATAAAATTTGTGAAGGACGAGGGTGACAGAGTAAGGGCAATCTGTAGTTGGCCTTTGTGTCCTTGGGTCTGCTTGTTGAAGAAAACTACCAGGTTCGAGAGTTGGCAGGTAACTTCTTACAAAGATGAGCACATATGCCCTCAGAGAAGGGATAGTAAGTTGGTGACTGCAACTAGAATTGCAAACAAGTTCCAAAATTTGATAACGACAAATCCATAGTGGAGTGTTGCACACCTACAACAGATAGTCCAAGAAGAGATGTTTGCAAATGTGCACATATCAAAGATCAAGAAAGCTAAGGCTATAGTGGTTGCTAGAATGATGGATCCACAGTCTGGTGAATACGGCAAAGTGTTTGATTATCAGAACGAGCTACTTAGAAGCAACCCCGGTAGCACTGTGATTGTGAAGCTGCACCCTGACTTTGAAAAGCCAACATTTTACAGATTCTATGTTTGTCTTGAAGCTTGTAGAAAAGGCTTTCTTGCTGGTTGTTGGAAAGTAATTGGACCTGATGGGTGCTTTTTCAAAGGAACAACAGGAGAGCTTTTGTGTGCTGTTGGTAGAGATGCCAACAATCAGATTTATCCTATCGCTTGGGCAGCAGTTGATAAGGAGACCAAGGATTCTTGGAATTGGTTTTGTTCTGTATTGTTCAATGATCTAAAGCTAGGAGATGGAGACGGTTGGGTAATAATATCTGATCAACAAATGGTATTTTCTACTTGATGTTCATGGACATTTGTTTATTTTAGTGATAATTTTATCTTATATGCTAACCTTTTTATCCATCTTTCTTGTCTTAGGGTATTCTTAATGATGTGCAAAACTGGATTCCGAGGGCAGAGCATCATAATTGTGCTAGGCACATTTATGCCAATTGGAGAAAGAAATTCAGAGGTAAAAAATGGCAGAAACTTTTTTGGGCGTGTGCGAAAGCTCCATGCCCAATGTTGTTCAATCAAGCAAGGGCTTTTTTGGCACAAGAGACGACAGATGGTGCCAAAGCAATGATGGAAAAGGACCCACATCACTGGAGTAGGGCCTGGTTCAAGTTAGGTTCTAACTGTGACTCCATGGACAATAATATATGTGAATCATTCAATAAGTGGATAGTTCAAGCTAGGTACATGCCCATAATTACCATGCTTGAAGCTATCCGATGCAAGGTGATGGTTAGAATACAAGAGATGAGAACTCAGCTAGATAAGTGGGCGGCCAGTGTCATTATTTGTCCTAACATAACAAAGAAATTGAAGAAGAGCATAAACCAGTGTGCATACTGCTGCATACTGCCATACAATCTGGAATGGCAATGATTCTTATGAAGTTAAGCTTCGTGAGCATAGGTTTACTGTTAAACTTGAAGAGAGGACATGTACATGCAGGTATTGGCAACTTTCGGGGCTTCCTTGTTCACATGCTATAGCTTGCATATATTATCATACAAATAGCCTTGATGACTATATTGCAAAGTGCTACCATGTTAAGGAGTTTAGAAAAACCTGTGAGCATTGCCTTCAGCCTGTGGAAGGCATGTCTGCATGGCCAATTTCAGACAGACCTAGGCCAGTGGCACCTGGGCACATTGCAATGCCTGGCAGAAAGAAGAAGTCAAGAACGAAAGAACCAGATGAGAAGCCAGGGAGCAGTAGAGTTAGCAAAGCTGGTACTACCATTCGTTGTGGGAAATGCAAACAGATTGGGCATAATAGAACATCCTATGAGAGGAGAAATGGAGTCATGGCTGGAACATCTAATGTGGTGAGGTCTCATTCTTTT
Organism: Triticum urartu; assembly: GCF_003073215.2. Taxonomy (NCBI): domain Eukaryota; kingdom Viridiplantae; phylum Streptophyta; class Magnoliopsida; order Poales; family Poaceae; genus Triticum; species Triticum urartu. The sequence continues at coordinate 14,309 of NW_024120968.1, forward strand.
CCAATTTACATTCATGTATTATGAGTTGCAATATTTATTAATTTTGTTAGTAGCAGCCTTCACATCAACAACAATTAGCTGCACCAACCACACTCTCTCGGGCTACACCTAGTGTGGTGAGCTCTCAATATCCATTATTTTAAGCATGTATTATGAATTATAATATTTATAACATGTATTAATTATAGCCTCGGGCTGCACCATCCACGTTCCCTTGGGCTGTGCCATCCACACAACCACGAACGACAACCTTCATGGTAAGCTCACACTATTGTTATGCAATATGAACTCTTGGAGATGAACTTGTGATCTCAATTTGACCAATGTTTCTGTAGCCTTCGCAAGAAAGTACGACAACTAGCAGAAAGAGAAAGGCAAGTACCAAACCTAGAAGGAATAAGAAGAGAGGACAACAGAACGAGTAGGCATGCTTTTCGGGCTCTAGATGATCTACAATTGATAGTCACGTTGCTTTGTCAACTTGTGATGCTTTAGTGTTGTGATATGCCAAACCATTTGCTATTACTTGTTAAACTCTTTTTCCATTCATGATTGTCGTGAACCATACAGACCATGTGTGTCTAGTTTTGATGCTTTCTTCAATTTATGTGAGACTATCACCTTCAGGAACCATATGGACCATGCTTTTTATTGAGATTGTGCGATGTAGTATTAGAATGTCGACGTTCTTACCAAAAACATACAACATACGTCGTTGTGTCATCGAAATGCTCAGAAATATAAAAGTAGAAGGGAAACCGTACAGAAAATCAAAATAATTTTCAGTAAATCTGGAATCATTAAATTACCAATATAGTGGGAAATTTGACTTACGGTTTGTGAATAATTTATATGTTTAGATTTAAGTTCAAATTTTAACCTCAAAAATCAAACTGCACAAAGAATTCAGAAAACAATTCTAGTAAATCGAAAATAATGTAGTGAACAATCTGTTGAAATTTTATCTAAAATGTGCATATAGTTTGAGTGAAACATACTATTTTTGTTTCAGTTATGAGAAGGGAGAGAGATATGGTGATGTGGCAGAGATGAGAGAGAAATATGATGACGTGTAGTGCTGCCTAGCACACAACTAGATTGAAAACACGTCTAAACTAGTTAAATGAGAAGGAAGGGGGTATTGTGACCGGTTTTTATAGTTTAAGGGTGTAATTTGAACCAAAACAAAGTTCAAGGTTGTAGACTGAACCGTGAGACAAGTTTAGGGGGGTAATATGGACTTCTCTCAATGGATTAACCGTGTGTCCTGCATCGCACACGCAAATAAAATCTGAACCGTGTTTGATGCATCCTCCATCGCAAAAGTTGTGCACCTTTTTTGATGGTTTTTTAACACCACCGTTTGCGATTATTGCATCGCACACAGTTTCGGCAAAGGGTCTCTGATCGTAGTGTCGGCGTGGAAGATCTGTACTGACGAACTTCCAATCTACAACTCTCTGTTCATCGTGTTCTTTGTCAAGGGTAATTAAAAGTTACTTTTACCACCCTTGTTGATTCTCATGCTTTCAACAAAATCTTCAAAAGGTGTTTATTCTTCACTTCCACACACGTAAACACCCTCACATGCATCTGTTCTTGATCTGTTTCTCTAAGCAACGTTTTTCTTCAAGATTCCTCAATTGTGTGGATTTTTTAATCTATACAACTATGGAACCTAAGTCAAAGAACGCTTAGTGAAATTCCTCAAGAAACCTCTTCTTAAATTCCTCAAACTTGTTCATTTTGCAAAAACATTTGAGAACGCATGTCACCTCTCCAAATTCTTCGCACCTATACTCTGTTCACAAGTACTCATGTCCGCTGCTGAATCACTAGGTTCTCATCAAATTAACTCATTTGCAGCGTTCCTCGAAGATAGATTGCATACCTCTTCAGAGAACTATGTTGTTCAAATTCCTCAGCTGAAGAAAATGACTGACGGCAAGAAACCTCAGAAGGGAGGGAAGAAATTGGAAGTCAACACTGCCTTTGAAATCCCTGAAGACATCTATGCAGGGTATTCCACACCCCCTAAGGAAACAAAGAATGAGCGCACACTGCGCATTCAAAAGATTGAGAGGAGATGGTCCAGAGAATGGAGGGAATATTGCTATGTCACTCCCAAGTACATGAAGAAATTCGCTGTACACCCTCCATGCCCAAGACCTCCACTGGCACCGGGCCAAGAAGCTGATCCCTCTAGCATCAGAAGAGGTGAGGAATTTCCCGCTGAACAGGCCAAGAGACAAGCTAAACTAGCCAAAGTGGCCAAAGAGGCAGTGAGGAAATTCAACGAAGACACTGCCGCCACTGCTGCTGAGGCCTCTGCTAGCAAGCCAAAGAAGTCTATGCAAAAGAAGCCTGCACACAAGCCCGTGCTTTTGCTTCAAAGCCCTCAAGTACAAGCTCTTCTATGTCCTCAAAGCAAATTCCTCAAGCAGCTCCAGTTCCTCCAGCTGCAAAATCTTCAGCTGCTCCTCCAAAGTCCTCGGCACCTATGCACCTCGCCTCGTGCCAAAGGACCACTGGCATCTCAATTGCCTCAGGAGCCTTTGCAAGTCCTCAACTCCTCTTGAGTCCCCAACATGCCCAACTTTGCTGAAGACAAAGGCCATTGCTAGACGAGGCACTAGACCAAGACATCACAAGAAGCAGGTCGCCTTCCATGTTCCGTCTAGTGAAGACGAGGCTGATGATGAAGAATTGGAAGAAATCATAAGAGACAGACAGCAAAGGGCAGCTAGAGCCAAAGGCACCAATGTGTCTCTTTTGTCGGATCCCAAATTGATCCTCGACTTCATTGATCTCTGCCGCAAGGACCCAAACAATCCTATGCCTAATTTCAAACTCGCACCTGGCCAGAACCACATGCTCACTGCCTTCATAGGCGAAGAAAAATGGAAATTTGAGAAGGACAGGAAGCTCAAGAAGGCTCAGTACAAGAAAGAGCATTTTCTGAAGAAAAACATTGCAAAAATGACAACTCATGAACTTGTTACTGTGCAAGCTGAGATCAAGGCACTCAGTGATGAATTTGACGTATACCGTGTAGATTGGCTAGGAGCCAAGGTCAAATTCGTCAACATGGCGAAGGGATTCACCTCCTATGTTGCAGCCTCAACGCAACATGAAACTCCTCAGGCTGAAGCATCTGCTCAACCTACTGATGAACATGCCAGCACCACTGATGAAAATCAGGTTGCTGAAGAAAATGAGAGTACCAGGGCTGATGAAGACATTCCAGCTGCTGAAGAAACTGCCAGGGCAACCACTAGTGTTGCGCCTGAAGAACCAGCTAGGCCAGCTGAAGCATCTGCTATTGAGCCTGAAGATAGTGAACAAGCCAGGGTAACTGCATCAGTTGCGCCTGAGGAAACTGAACCAATTTGCTTTGCTACGCCTGCACCAACTTCAAGCATCAACCTTCCTTCTGCATCAGAAGTGAAGAAAACCGAGGCTGTAGAACGAGCAGCTGTGAAGAAAAGGAAAGCATCTGCTTCCTCAGAGTCTTCTACTCCCAAGAAGGCGAAGACTTTGACAAGCTCGTTTGAGAATCCTATCGATGTTGTTCCTCTTTCAAGCATGCCATCAAATGAGATTGTTCCCTTTGGTGAAGAGTATGAAATTCTCAATGAATCTGATGAAAAAGATCCTTCTGCTGCTTCGACAGAGAGCAGTTGGATCAAGAAATTGAAGTGGATAACATCCCTTCAACTCCACTGGTATCCTCGCCTATGCCCTAGTTCACTACTGAAGAGGTCGGCATTGAAGAAATTAATGAAGAAGATGAAAACATGGAAATTGGGTGCACCACTCCAATTCTGAATGATGACTACTGGGAAAGTCATCACCCCAATTCACCATTGTTCACTCCTCTACAAGAAATTCCGCAGTCCTCGGTCCAAATTGAAGAAATTCACATGGGCTCTAAAGAATGTCAAGCTTCTCTTCTTACCATCCCTAAAGAAATTCCAGCCACTAGCGCTGATGGAAATGCTACTGAAGAAATGGAGACCCAGGCTGCTACTGATGAAATTCCTCAGCCTGCGGCTCCGAAGACTGTGATTCCAGAGTCTGTGAAGACATTGACTGACACTCCTCAGCCCAAGCCAAAGGATCCCCTCTCCAAGAAACAGAAGTTCAAAGCTCTTGAGTTCTTCAATGAACATATATTCTTCAGGGAATACAATCCCTACGACTCTGCTCGTCTTCGTCGCAAGCGCTTCTGGATGGCAAGTCAAATGAACTTATATTCTTCACTGATATTCGATAAGGACAAGATCTTTGAACATGAGCACATTCCACACGTGGATATGGAGTCGCTGCCCTGCTTTACCCTAGTCCTCAGTGTTCTTCATGACGCTGGGCTGGTCAATTTCTGCACTGACATATGTGACTAGAATGAAGAGCTAATTCTTCAGTTCTATGCTACCTTGCACATCACAGGCGATGCTGAAAATGTGAATTCATGGGTGTTGGACTAGATGACTGAAAACACTCACTACAAAGCACCGACCTCTAAATTGCTTCAAGCCATCTCAGTCAGTCCTCCCCTTGAAGGTGTAAGGCTCATCTACCATGACGCTGAACTTTCTGATCATTTCACGCAAGTGTTGATGAAGCCCCTGAAGCCTGGCCAAGCCCCAAGAACCAAATTCCTCATGAAGGAATTGCTCTATGTGCCAAGGACAATTTATAGAATTTTGACCAAGATCCTTAGTCCAATCAAGGGCCACGACTCTAATGATGAAGAGGTCGTTGGCATCATGAAGAACCTACTTTTCAACATCATATATGGTGTGCCTATAAACTACCATGATTTCTTCATGAGGACTTTGGAAAATGTCTCTCTCTCTCTCTTGGCGTTTGAATTGAAGCCTTATGCACCTTGGATCATGATATTCATCAATTCAAGGTATTCAATCAACTACAAGGCTGACTTTCAGAATCATCTCAGCTACTTGCCCCCAATCCAAGTCTTCAAACGACCTATTTCCTCATTTGATGAGAAGGGCAAGGCTGCTATTATTGATGAAGGCATACATCCATTGGATGGACAGTATCGCAAAGCTGCCTCATATTCCACCAATGATTACTCTGGCACGCATGACACTGCCGCAAATGCCTCAAAGCAAAATCCTCAAGCCACTGCTCCCAGGGTGATGACTGATCATGAAGTTCTCCTCAGTCTTCATCATAAGGTTGATCGCAACCACAAGTGGGTCAAACGCCAGTTTGGTGCTATTGTTCAGAACATGACAATCACTCAAAATACTGTGAATAAGAATCACTATTATTTGCATGAAGTGTCCGATTGCACCTGGGCTATTCTGTCTAACCTGTACAGTATTGAAGATCTCAAGATGGAATTTCAACATGACTTTAACTAGGCACAGCCACCTTTGAAGAAATGCAAGAAGGTCAAAGTTCCTCAGCTTGTGGCCAACTCCTATTCTTCATCACACGAGACTGATGAAAATGAAGACTTGAACAACACTGAGGCAGGCCCTACTCCAAGGGACGACCCCACCAATGCTGGCGCTCCTCCGTCGACATCGTGATGATATTCTTCAGGGCCGTTAGTCCTCATTTTTCGTTCCTTTTGGTCATTCGATGACAAAGGGAGAGAAATTTGAGTTAGTCTTCAAGCGGGTCTATCTATATGGGTGTTTTTTTGCTAAGTCACAACTCTCATTCTTGTGAAGATTTGTTCGATCAAGTTGTAAACTTAAGTCCGATGGTGGTCTGATACTTTTCTGATGTTCTTCTGCATGCTATTTCCTCTTGTATGAAAATGCACGCATGATGAATTACATCAGTTACCATATTTCATCATGCATTTCAAATTCTTCATATCATATGTTAAATGCGTCTATGAATTACAAGATATAGTGGGGATCTCCATGATTCTACTCTTCAATGTGCATTGCTTATCAAAATAAAATTCCTCACATTTGCACATCTTCATCGGGAGTTCTTCAATATCTTGCAATCAAATTCCTCAATATCAGTATTTACACTTCATATGTTCATCCCCGTTGAAAACTTAAACTATATTTTCATCAATCACCAAAAAGGGGGAGATTGTAAGTGCATGTAGTGCCCCTTGGTTATTTTGGTGTCTAGGTAAGGTGTGATCCTGAAGACTTGATATTCAGGCAAGGAATATGAAGCTTAAAGAAATTGGTGTAATCCTGAAGACTTGATATTCAGGCGAGGAATATGAAGCTTGAAGACTTTTCTTTCGCAGTTTTGTTTTCTCTTTCTTGAGTCACGGGAAACACCGTACTGTTAAAGGGGGTCGAGGTAAAACTAAAGAAAAGTTTCCAAGTGATGCTCATCTCAAAATCCTACACCTACCAATCCTTTCGAGTGAAACCATTGGAAATCTAATGCAGTTCAGTCAATTTCTTTAGTGATAGATACGAAGATCTTCTGGTCTCTGAGGAATTTGTTCTGACTGAGGACTTAGGAATTCGCCAGTGCGGATTGCCTACAAGTGAGGAACATGATAGCCCTGAGGAATTTGATAGCCAAATTTCCGACCGTTGTTGTGCTATGCGCCAGCTGTCCCAAAATATCTACCCAACTAACGGTCATATCATTGAAGGGAATTTATGTCTTATCATGTCTGGCTGCTCTCTAGGCTATAAATAGCCGCCCCCCTACAACCACTAGCTGGTTGGCTGTTCCACGAGAAACTGCACTTGTCATTGGGACCATCCCATCCTCCGAGGACTCTAAGTGAAAATCATCAAGTGAGGAAAAACCCAAAACCCAAACAAACACCTGCAAAGCCAAAGTGATTATGCATCACTGAAGAGATTGTTCCTGTGTGGAACTAACGCTTGTTACCTTTGAAACTGTGCATCTTCCAGATGGTTAGGCGTCATGGTCTAGAGCATCCAAGAGGAAATTGTGGATCGCCCAGTGACCGAGTTTGTGAAGGTTTGGAAGTCACCTGAAGACTTACCACGAGTGATTGGGCGAGGTATGTGTGACCATAGCTCAAGGAGAATATGGCGAGGACTGTGTGTCCGGGACTATGTGTCTTTAGATTTAAATACCTAGCCGCTCCAACCAGACGTACGACTGTCACAGCAGTTGGACCTGGTCTACAAAATCATTGTCTTCACCGAGCTAACTGGTCCTATTTCCTCAACGCTTTCATTTCCTCATTACTGTGTTGTTGTACTTGATCGTTACTGTTTGAAGACTTTGAAGATGTTCACAATTTCCTCAGTTCAAAGCCTGCTTATCCTATGTTTACGCTTTCTGTACTCATTGCTTGCTTTTATTTCATCATGTTGACTGTGCTACTGCTTTGTTATACTTAATTTTGAGTACTTATTCCGCTGCTAAGTAGTTCATTGCTTAGGAATTTCCTCACCCTGAAATACTTAGTGAAGAATTTGTAAAGATCGCCTATTCACCCCCCTCTAGTCGATATAACGCACTTTCAGATACTGCTCAGGTTTCCAGTAGGACCCATCATCATTGAGTTTCCTCTCAAAGGAAATACCCTCTTTCCTAGGGTTCTTGTTGAGGATTTTCTTTTTAAGCATATCACAAAGAGCCGGATGCCCTTTAAGGCTTTTGTACATGCCTGTCACATACAATTCCTTCAACCCTGCATTATCGTCAGTGATACTTGTGGTATCCTCAGATGAGAAATCTGTGACCACAAAGACAGTTGAAGAATTTACAGCAATAGAAGCATTTGAACTTTCAGGTGAAGAATTAGCAGATTTGCGTTCAATGCACTTCAAACATGGTGGCCTGAATTCATCCTGAGCAGAACTGATCTGTTGAGCAAGCAATGAATCATTTTCCTTCTGAATATCTTCATAACTCACCCTTAGCTTTTCAAGATCTTGCTTTCTTTGAAGAAATTCATTAGAACGCTTCTCATGGTCGGCTAAGAGAGTGTTCTGATGACTCTGAACATTATCAAACTTAGTCTGAAGTCTCTGAAGATTTTTAGTCAGAGTTTGAGTTTGATCCATTTCCTCACCCAACAGGTCATCGCTTTTGTCTAATAGATTTTGAACATTTTCAAAAGCCTTTTGCTATTTTACAGCAATGTTAGAATGTTTGGAAAAGCTAGGTTTGAGATTTTCATCAAATTCATCCTCACTTGATTTAGAGGAGGGATATTTGAGTACCTTGGCAGCTTTTGCCATGAAGCAGTAGGTGGGAGCATAGTCATCGTTGTCGTCGTCAGCAGTGTTGGAGAAGTCATTGTCCTTAGTGTTGAAGATGGACTTGCTGACGGAAGTAGTAGCGAGGGCTGGGATCGCCACACTAGAGTTTGACTCCTCAGATTCCTCCTCTTCCACATTTTCCTCAGATTCGGCTTTGGAGTCCATTTCCTTGCCAATGAATGCTCGAGCCTTTTTGGAACTGCTCTTCTTCTGAGATGAAGACTTTGAAGATTTGGACAATGAGGACATTGAAGATTTCTTCTTCTTCTCCGAGTCATCGGAACCGTCATCCTTGTACATCTTCTTCTTCTTTGATTCCTTCGCCCACTGAGGACAATCAGTAATAGTGGCCAGGTTTCTTGCATTTGTGGCAAGTCCTCTTGTTGAAATCGTGGGATAGGGAATCTGATCTCATGTCATCACCTCCTGGCTCAATTCTTATCGATCACCAAGCCTGCTACTAGAATCCTCTTCTTCGGATTTGGAGACTGCCTTGGCCTTCAATGCGCATGATCTTCCATAGCTAGGTTCATAGAGATCTCTCTTCTCAGCAAGTTGGAACTCATGAGTACTTAGCCTCTTGAGGATATCAGCAGGATCAATTGACTTGGACTCTCCATGTTCTTGAATCATCAGGGCAAGTGTCGTGGTTCTGTCACGGCAGATGTCCTTAGTGTTACGACTTAGTCGCGAGGCCAGCGCATCTATGTGGTAGCTTGAGAGGGGTTGAGCGGAATCGAGAGACGCAACACAAGACAAGGATTTAGACAGCTTCGGCCCCCGGGAAACATCATCCAGTAATAACCCTACATGCTGTTTGAGGCTAGGCCTCATTATCATCACGAGGGAGACGCCATAAACCGGCTCTTTGTGTCTAGCCCTAACGATTGTTGTTTCTTGCTTGTCCCTCTTTGGGGAGCCCTACCCCTCCTTATATATGTTGAAGGGGCGGGTTACATGTGGAGTCCTATTAGGATTAGGACTAGTCTATCTCTAATACAAACCGGATACAAGTCCAGGTCTTAACTCCTTGTAAGACAAATATTCCTCACGTCTTTCCTCTTAAACCGGCCCACCATAACATGAACCGGCCTCCTGGGCCTTGGGCCTTGTCACCGTCTGTCCCACCCGCCGGGTTGTGAATCATAATGTTTAGTCAGGTGGCTTGTAAACCGTCTGGTCTGTGCGGGTCGCCGATGAATCACCAAGTTTCAGCGGGGTCTCAAATAAACCGCCAAGTCCGGCCGGTTTACGCCGCGGGGTATATCCCAGACATTAGCCCCCAGTTTAATTTGGATTTATCCATGTTAAACTCATCCTATAAAATAAACACAAGAACAAACTTGACAGATTATGCTCTGGGTTAAGAATTCTTGTAAACCGGCACCTGATCATCATTAATTCCTTGTCATTTCCTTCTTCTAGAAAATCCAGGTCAATAACCAGCTTCATACTCAAATTGCTGACGTTGGTTTCTCATAGAAAAATATTGTGAAGAATAATCCACTGGAGTCGGCTTCCAGAACGCCGGCTTAAGAAATATTGGTCTTGAAATACTCATCTCATATTCAGCCGGTTTGAAGATGTAAAAATTTCCGGTTTAATATTACCAAAATTGCCGGATTGTAAATATGGATGGCACCGAGTCATAATTGTTACCAACGCCGTGTCATAATGTTGCACACACCGGGTCAATCTGGTTTGCTCAGAACTGTGAATTTGAAGATTTTTCTCCCTTATATCCATATTACCTGTAGCCCCCCAAGTCTTGAGTAGAACAAAGTGATGGCTTAAGACTTGTTTCCATATAATTACTGCCACTTTGAAGAAATCCATGTTGTTCATCTCAGTCACTAGTAAAAACTGAATACTCCATATATGTAGCCCTCGAGTGCCGGGTTGTCTTGCTTCCAGCAACCTGGGACTTGAAATTGCCTTATGCTCATAAAAACTTCAACCAGTGTAGCCCCGAAGGGCCGAGTCATTATGCAATAATGAGTGGGGACTTTGTAAATATAATCATGTAGACTTGAGCAGTGATGTGTAGCCCCCAAGGGCCGGCTCAGTATGATGTGATGAGTCAGGTCTTCAATAAGGCCAATAAAAATGACTTTGCATTAGCCCCCAAGTGTCATGGTGCATTCTTGCAGCGACATGAGACTTGCATGTAATCTCAATTTGAATAATGTAGCCCCCAAGTGCCGGGTTGTAAGCCTGCAGCCACTCGGGACTGTTCCCTCCATTGTAAAAATAAATCATATCCTTTGATAAAATAATAGCCATTGCGCTAAAGCGACTTTGAAAACCTCAATAATACCGGTTATTAACAACCATAATAAAAATCCAGCCATGTTGGCAATTCAAGATAATATAATCCGGTATGAACACTTTATTCATTCAATATCATAATGAAAATTCAGCCAAGTTTGGCTATTTGAATAATATAACCCAATGACTTATAAGCGCATGATTTCAATGGCGCAATCAAAATATATACTGACGACTTATAGTCCAAAGCCAGGCCAGTTTAATAAACACCGGATAATTTCTCATCATATACTAGCGACTTATCGTCTTAAAGCCAGGCCGGTTTAACAAACACCGGATAATTTCTCATCATTTACTGGCAACTTATCGTCTTAAAGCCATGCCGGTTTAACAAACACCGGTGATTTATAATCATGCTTTATTTAACCTATTTCTGCATACAACAAGTTTAAAGTGTCCTGGCGGTTTACCACCGGATGGGTCATAATGCCCAACATATAACCTGGGTTGATAACCAAGGCTGCCCTTAAGAATAATCCAATATGAAATATATCATACCTGTGACATTGAATCACATCGTTGGTTGGCCAACTTTATTGTAGTAAGGGTGATAATCCCAATCTTGAGTACTGATAATCTCCTTCCATATTGTGCCGGTTTATGATAAAACTGTACCGGGTTGTGATAAACACCGGATAAACCATATGTAATACTCGTGATTTGTAGTCAAACCAGACCGGGCTGATAGTCTTTGGATTATGATTTGATCATGTACTGACAACTTGTAGTTGAAAACCGAACCGGGTTAATGAACCCTGGTTTACTCCATAATAAGATGGTAACAGAAATTCAGAGCAGGCAGATAGCCTCCAGATTAAGATGTGACCATGTTCCGTCAATTTGTAATTGACAGTCGATCCGGATTAACAATGTCTGTTTAAAAACGCAACAAAAAGAGAAAAAGGTCTTTAGCAAAAAAGAAATAGAATGCAGGCAAAGGCAAAGATAAAACCATTTGCAAATGAGGCTTTTGAGCCGATCAAGAGGCATTACCAAGGTCGGACACAACCAAGCCCCCAACAGGCATAGCTATGGTTCGAGTCAGCCAGGTCCCCAAATGATGCATTGGCATTACGTCGATCAAGAGGTGTAGCGATGGTTCGAGTTCGACCAAAGCCCCCAAGTGATGCTGTGGCACTAGGCCGATCAAGAGGCGTGACTATGGTTCAGACTTGACCAAGTCCCCAAATGATTCTGTGGCTTTTCGCCTACCAAATGGCATTGCTATGGTTCGGACATGACCGAAGCCCCCAAGTGATGCTGTGGCATTGAGCCGATCAAGAGGTGTGACTATTGTTCAGACATGACCAAGCCCCCAAGTGATCAAAAATATGATAAGCCAATAAGGCATGATACCCATGTTTGAACAGCGCATCATGGAAGCATGTCCTCTTTGGTACCCTTTAACTTTTTGCAAGAGATAAATCCTTCTTGAACCGGATGTTAAACCGGATATTGAGAGCTTCAAAGCTTTGTGGGAGACATCTTTCCCTTGAACCGGATTTTAAACCGGAATCTTCATTTTCAGCCGGAAATTTTCTGACGTCCTTTAAACTCGAACTTGCGAGAAGTTAATTCCTTTTTGAACCGGACATTGTTAAACCGGATTTGAGCGCTTCAGAGCTTTGTGGGAGAATAGATTTCCCTTAAACCGGGTTTTAAACCGGAATTTTTTCTGATGACCCGAAACTTCTTTATTGAGCCGGGATTTTGTAACTGTCATATACTTTCTAAGCCGGAAATTTTCTGACTGCCTTTAAATTTTCATCAATATAAGAGTAGCCTCCGGGACCGGGTTATCTTTTCTTCCATCGTCCTGGGGTTCTTAAATTTGCTGAAACCGGCAAGATTTGCTGAGTCATGTCATTGTAGCCCCCGAGTCTCAAGGTGACTCGAGGAATTTGCTTGAGATTCTCCATATTTGACTGTGATATAAACCGGCATAACTTGTATATCATTGGTGTTGATAGCACGATGTGAATCCACAGAAGGTTGAGGTGACTGCGGCGGGTTATAAATAATCCCGAATGAGCCGTGTCAGCAACTCGGCCAATGGTTCCTTCCAACTGGTGGTTTGAAGTTAACCAAACTGTAGTGGCGACGACTTGTGCGCCTGCCCATTGAACCACCCAGTGTAGACGACGGTTGGTAGTATATGATAATTTGCCTCCATTTTGTTGAAAGAAAACCGGGCTACCCAAGCTGTGACTTGCTCATACTCAATAAACAGCTCATGCAGACAGGTGCGGCCCGGTATGTTGATGTAGACCAGGCCGCGAGAGACGGACGGAAAATACGACCGCAACATCAGAGGCAACATAGATGAGTCGGCCATGACGTTGTATGCCGATGCGGACAAGCAAATTGTCCTCCTCGTTGTAAACTGGCGCGGACGCGTGAACCGGCCGCGAGAGCGGACGGGTGAGTCGTCCTTGGCGTTGTAAGCCGGTGCGGACGCGCGAGTCAATCACAGGCGCGGTCCCGGCTAATTGATGTAGACCGGGTCCACAGAGGCGACGGCTTTGTGCACGTCCATTGAACATCGATCAAACGCGATCCCGGCAAGTTGATGTAGACCGGACCGCAAGGGTGGCGACTTGTGCGCGTCCATTCAACGGGTGGTTGACACGGACGAAACGCCGGTTTAGAACATTGCTAGCGCGTGCTCCGTGCAGAACATTGCTAGCGCATGCTCCATGCCCATAATATAACGCCTCATTTGTAATGAACAATTGTCCTGTGTCAAAAAACATCACAAGCCAGAGTAATTGTTTTCTTGAAAAAAGGAATATGTGCCAAATTTATATTTAAAAGGATATCACCTGATTCACCCGGACAACAAATGAATTGGCCGTGGTATGGTAAACCGGCATGGACGGGAGAGTTGGCCACGGGGACAGACGGGTAAATCGCCCATAGTGTTGTAAACCGTCGTGAACGAGTTGTCTTCCATGTTTGTAAGCTGGCGCGGACACGTGAACCGGCCGCGAGGGCGGATGGTGAGTCATCTGTGGAATTGTAAGGTGGTGTGAACGGGCGAGTCAGCTGGCGCGTTTGACGTAAACTGGACCGCGACACGCGTGTCCGTGGAGCCACGCAGCACAGCCGAACATTCATCCGCGGTATAACACCACTTTTGTAATGAATAATTTACCTGTATATAACAACACTATAGGGCAGAGTGGTTGTTTTCGCAAAAAAATTAACAAGTATTTACTGATAAAAACTAAACTGGATGGATGTCACCTGATATGCTGGGTCGAAAAATGATCTGCCATGGAGTTTAATGATTACCATGATGAAAAAATCAACCACAGACAAGTTGGCCACGACGTTTGTAAGCTGGTGCGGATGGGAGAATCGGCCGCAAATACGGACGGATGTAAACCGAACAGTGTGGGTGGAGGTTTTGCGCGCGTCCGTCAGGCGATTCATAGGAGCGAGCGCGGCACCAGCATATCGAGGTAGACCAGTCCGTGGGGGCAGCGGCTTGCGCGCATCCGTCAGTGATGCGGCAATGGGTGAAGTAGAATAACGCTGGAGCGAACTCCATATCCGTGGTAAAACGCCAGCTCTTCGTGATAGAGCAGCATCTGACTTCTTCTTTTGGCTTCGTCTTTATGTGGAGAATGTTGCCTTTTTCCTTCATAATTACACTTGACAATATGTGTTTGTCAGCAACATTGGCACTTTCCTTTTTTCCTTATTACTATTTGGATGTGACATCCGAAAACAACGTGCGTCCGGTCTGGTCACCTGCGGGCTGACTCTTTTTCCCTTTCTTTTCTTTGAACCAGACTCTGACTAGCTTTCTTGCGCCGATGTACTGTTACTCGGATTGGAGTTGATGCTTGGGGTTTTGTCCCAACTTGTTGTTTTGATGGTATAAACTCTCAGCTGGTTTTCTCTGCCGCTGTTGTTTTGACCTAACCGATCTGCCTCTTGGCCTCTTGATTCCCATGCGTGTGCTACATCGATCCGTAGACTTCACGGGGCTGAAATAACTGTCTCGATCGCTGCTGTACCAACAGATGTTGCTTGTGACATGTGTTTAGCTGTCTTTGACCACCTCGGACTTGGACAGCAGCCTCGGTGTAATGCTGCAGTATGATCGCCGCAACCCGGTAAATCTAATCGGCCACAGCAACCGGTGGCGGTACTCAGCGGAGTAGCAAAGACACCGCAGCCTTGAGCGACTTCCACGCGTAGTAGATCATGTCCCGGCCGTCGCGCAACCAGAGCTTCAATATAATATCTTTCAAATCTTGTACTGCCGTCTCAAGAAAGTTCTTATCGTCGATGTGTACAGCAACGGCCAGTCCGGCTTTGTATCCATCTTGGATTCGACGATTTGGATAGATGCCTCGGCCTCTGTCCCAGATACGAGTAGCGGCTTTTTGGTCGAATGTTGCTCGCGCTACTCAAACCGGTTTTCTTTATGCGGAAATTTGCAAACTTCTCGAACCCTAAAAAGATCCCTCCGAGAACTCAACACCATCTTGCGCGGGCCCCACGGTGGGCACCAACTGTCGTGGTTCTGCCATGGCAGATGTCCTTAGTGTTAGGACTTAGTCACGAGGCCAGCGCATCTATGTGGTAGCTTGAGAGGGGTTGAGCGGAATCGAGAGACGCAACACAAGACAAGGATTTAGACAGCTTCGGGCCCCGGGAAACATCATCCAGTAATAACCCTACATGTTGTTTGAGGCTAGGTCTCATTATCATCACGAGGGAGATGCCGTAAACCGGCTCTTTGTGTCTAGTCCTAACGATTGTTGTTTCTTGCTTGTCCCTCTTTGGGGAGCCCTACCCCTCCTTATATATGTTGAAGGGGCGGGTTACATGTGGAGTCCTATTAGGATTAGGACTAGTCTATCTCTAATACGAACCGGATACAAGTCCAGGTCTTAACTCCTTGTAAGACAAATATTCCTCACGTCTTTCCTCTTAAACCGGCCCACCATAACATGAACCGGCTTCCTGGGCCTTGGGCCTTGTCACCGTCTGTCCCGCCCGCTGGGTTGTGAATCATAATGTTCAGTCAGGTGGCTTGTAAACCGTTTGGTCTGTGCGGGTCACCGATGAATCGCCAAGTTTCAGCGGGGTCTCAAATAAACCGCCAATTCCAGCCGAGTTATACTTCCGGCCGGTTTACGCCGCGGGGTATATCCCCGACAGCAAGTGTGTCGAATGAGGAATCACGCGATCTCAGTAATTTCTTCATCACCTCATGGTCGGTGATGTTAGTGGCACCGAGCGCTTGAAGCTCATTTGAGATGTCAGTGAGACGATCAAAGGTTTGCTGAACATTTTCATTGTCGAGTCTTTTGACGCGGTTTAAGAGATTTTGAAGAACGTCAACTCGGGAGTCACGTTGAGTTGAGACTCCTTCGTTGACCTTGGACAACCTGTCCAAATAAACTTTGTTGTCTCCAAAGCACTCACTCTGCCATACTATCCATTGCTCAGTTGGCCACATATGATATTCTTCACTTGAGAGTCGAGTAGCTTCAATCTCTTCACATCTGCAGCATTCACGGAAGGAGTGATGGAGGGAACACCATTTTCCACAACATACTAGAGATCATTGTCAATTGCCTCAAGATGCATGCACATCTTATTCTTCCAATAGGGGTAGTCCGTCCCATTAGAGGTAGGACACCCATCCGAGACCTTGATCATTCCTGTAGTCGACATAACTAAAACTCTAGGTGGTTAAACCAAAATCACACAGAACAAGGGAGTACCTTGCTCTGATACCAATTGAAAGTGCGTTATATCGACTAGAGGGGTTAATAGGTGATTTTTACAAATTCATCACTGAGGAAATTCTAGGTGAGGAATTTCCTAAGTAACGAACCACTAGCAGTGGAATAAGTACTCAGGTGCATGCATAACAAAGCAGTAGCATAGTCGTCATGATGAAATGAAACATACACAGAGCACAAGTAGCATGCAAACATGATAAGCAGGGTGAAGAGAAAGTGACCAACGAATTAGAATTGAGGAAATTGAGAAAGTCTTCAGTCAAAGTCTTCAAACAATAACGATCAAGTTCATCAACACATGAATGAGGAAATGAAAGGGTTGAGGAAATAGAACCAGTAGCTTGGTGAAGACGATGATTTGGTAGACTAGTTCCAACAGCTGTCATAGTTGTACGTCTGGTTTGAGTGGCTAGGTTCTTAAAACTAAGGACACACAGTGCCGGACACACAGTCCTCAGTGTATTCTCCTTGAGCTAAGGTTATACAGACCTCGCCCAATCACTCGTGGTAAGTCTTCAGGTGATTTCCAAACCTTCACAAACTCGGTCACTCGGTGATCCAAAATTCTTCTTGGATGCTCTAGACCATGACACCTAACCGTCTGGAGGATGCACAGTCCTGAAAGGTAACAAGCATCGGTACCACATAGGAACAATCTCTTTAGTGATGCTCAATCACTCTCGGTTTTTAGGTGTTTGGGTTTGGGTTTTCCTCACTGATCATTTTCGCTCAAAGTCCTCGGAGGATGGGATGCTCTCAATGACAAGTGTCAATTGCTCTCGGAGCAGCCAACCAACTATGGGTTGTAGGGGGTGGCTATTTATAGCCTAGGGAGCAGCCCAACATGATAAGACATAAAATGCCCTTCAATGACATGACCGTTAGGTGGTTAGGATATTTTGGGACAGCTGGGGTGTCTGCACTGGCGAATTCTTAACTCCTCAGTTAGAACAAATTCCTTTGAGAACAGAAGATCTTCGTCTCTGTCACTGAAGAAATCAACCGATCTGTATGAGATTTCCATTGGCTTCACTCGAAAAGGATTGGGTAGGTGTAGGATTTTGAGACGAGCATCACTTGGAAACTGTTACTTAGTTTTACCTCGACCCCTTTAGCAGTACGGTGTTTCCTATGACTCAAGAAAGAGAAAATGAAACTATGAAAACAAAAGTCTTCACACTTGATAGTCCTTGCATGAATATCGAAGTCTTAAAGGTCACACCAATTTCCTCACTTTCAAAGTCTTCAAGAAAACCAAAGTGTTCAACTGAAGACATTCATTTTAAGGGGCTGACTTTCATCGTAAATATCGAACTCCTCATAGACTTATAGAACCTGTGTATACTCACAAACACATCAGTCCCTTAACCTATAAGTCTTCAATACACCAAAATCACTAACGGGCACTAGATGGACTTACACGGTACAATCTATATTTTCACGAATGGATCATAATAAAGCTAGTGGGTCCCAGCTGTCAGGGAGAGGAAACATTTTATTTGCGCGTAATAAAGGAAGCACGTCCTTGCGTATGACCCGGAGCCGGCGAAGACACAACTGTAAGTGCATCTAGTGCCCCTTAGTGATTTTGGTGTATTGAAGACTTATAGGTTAAGGGACTAATGCGTTTGTGAGTGTAGATAGGTCTTTAAGTCTATGAGGAGTTT
The DNA here is from genome assembly GCF_003073215.2 of Triticum urartu. Classification (NCBI taxonomy): domain Eukaryota; kingdom Viridiplantae; phylum Streptophyta; class Magnoliopsida; order Poales; family Poaceae; genus Triticum; species Triticum urartu. The sequence continues at coordinate 32,279 of NW_024120968.1, forward strand.
GATATTTACAGAGAAAGTCGACCCCAAGAAATGAATGTCTTCAACTGAAGACTTTGGCTTTCTGAAGACTTCGAAAGTGATGAAATTGGTGTGACCCTAAAGACTTGATATTCATGCGAGGAATATGAAGCTTGAAGAATTTTCTTTTGGTAGTTTAGTTTTCTCTTTCTTGAGTCACAGGAAACACCGTACTATTAAAGGGGGTCGAGGTAAAACTAAGGAAAAATTTCCAAGTGATGCTCATCTCAAAATCCTACACCTACCAATCCTTTCGAGTGAAGCCATTGGAAATCTCATACAATTCAATCAATTTCTTTAGTGACAGAGATGAAGATCTTCATGTCTCTAAGGAATTTGTTCTGACTGAGGAGTTAGGAATTCGCCAGTGCAGATTGCCTAGAAGTGAGGAACATGATAGCCCTGAGGAATTTGATCGTCAAATTTCCGACCGTTGCTGTGCTATGCGTTAGCTGTCCCAAAATATCTACCCACCTAATGGTCATATCCTTGAAGGGCATTTACGTTTATCATGTCGGGCTGCTCCCTAGGCTATAAATAGCCGCCCCCTACAATCACTAATTGGTTGGCTGCTCTGCGAGAAACTGGCACTTGTCATTGAGAGCATCCCATCCTCCGAGGACTTTGAGCGAAAATCATCAAGTGAGGAAAAACCCAAAACCCGAACCAAACACCTACAAACCCAATGTGATTGAGCATCACTGAAGAGATTGTTCCTATGTGGAACAAATACTTGTTACCTTTGAAGACTGTGCATCTTCCAGACGGTTAGGCGTCATGGTCTAGAGCATCCAAGAGGAAATTGTTGATCACTGAGTGACCGAGACTGTGAAGGTTTGGAATTCACCTGAAGAATTACCACGAGTGATTGGCAGAGGTCTGTGTGACCTTAGCTCAAGGAGAATACGGTGAGGACTGTGTGTGCTCAGGTTTAAATACCTAGCCGCTCCAACCAGACGTACGACTGTCACAGTAGTTGGAACTGATCTACCAAATCATTGTCTTCACCGAGCTAACTGGTTCTATTTCCTCAACCCTTTCATTTCCTCATTACTGTGTTGTTGTACTTGATCATTACGTTCCTCAGTTCAAATTCTTCAGTCAGTTTGTCTTTAGCCTGCTTATCCTATATTTACCCTTTCTGCACTCATTGCTTGTTTTCATTTCATCATGTTGACTGTGCTACTACTTTGTTATACTTACTTTTGAGTACTTATTCCACTACTAAGTAGTTCGTTGCTTAGGAATTTCCTCACCCTGAAATTCCTCAGTGACGAATTTGTAAAAATTGCCTATTCACCCCCCTCTAGTCAATATAACACAATTTCAATTTGTATCAGAGCAAGGTACTCCCTTGTTCTGTGTGATTTTAGTTATGTCGACCACAGGTATGATCAAGGTCTCTGCTGGGTGTCCTACCTTCGACGGGACTGACAACCCCTACTAGAAGAACAAGATGCGATTGCATCTTGCGGCAATTGAGAGTGATCTCTAGTACATTGTGGAAAATGGCGTTCCCTCTGTCACTCCTACCATCAACGCTGATGATGTGAAGAGATTCAAGCAACTTGGTTCTCAAGCAAAGAACATCGTATGTGGCCATCTAAGCAATGGGCAGTATGGCAGAGTAAGTGCTTTGGAGACTGCTAAGCTTATCTAGGATAGGCTGTCCATGGTCAACGAAGGAGTCTCAACACAGCATGACTCTCGAGTTGACGTTCTTCGCAATCTCTTCAACGGCTTCAAGTGACTCGACAATGAAAATGTTCAGCAAACCTTCGATTGCCTCACTAACATTTCAAATGATCTTCAAGCACTTGGTGTCACTGACATCACCGACCATGAAGTGGTGAAGAAATTGCTGAGATCGCTTGATTCCTCATTGGACATTCTGGCACTGATGATACAAGAATGTGGAGACCACAAGTCAATTGATCCTGCTGATATACTCAAGAGGCTAAAAACTCATGAGTTCCAACTTGCTGAGATGAGAGATCTCTATGGACCAAGGTATGGAAGATCACTTGCTCTAAAGCCAAGGCAGTCTCTGAATCTGAAGGTGAGGATTCTGGTAGCAGCCTTGGTGATCGTGAAGAACTGAGCCTGGAGATAGCAATGCTCGTGAGGAAATTCCAGTAGTTCTCAAGGCATAGTCGCTTTGGTAAATCCTCAAGAAGTGATGACATGAGAACATATTCCACATCCCGTGACTACAAGAAGAGAACTTGCCACAAATGCAAGAAACCTGGCCACTACATTCAAGATTGTCCTCAATGGGAGAAGGAATAAAAGAACAAGAAGTACAAGGATTACAGTTCTGATGACTCAAAGAAGAAGAAATCTTCAATGTCCTCATCATCAAAATCCTCGAAGTATTCATCTCACAAGAAGAGATGCTCCAAAAAGTTCTAGCATTTATTGGCAGGGAAATGGACTCTGAAGCTGAATCTGAGGAAAATGAGGAAAATGGGGCTTCTGAGGAGTCAGACTCTGGTGTGGAGAGCCTAGCCCTTGCTACTGTGTTCATCAACAAGTTCATCTTCAACTCTGAGGAAAATGACCTCCCCAACACCGCTGACGATGGCTATGATGACTACGCTCCCACCTATTGCTTTATGGAAAAACGTGCAAAGGTACTCAAATATCCCTCCTCTGAATCAAGTGAGGATGAATCTGATGAAAACCTCAAGCCTAGCTATTCCAAAACTTGCTAAGATTGCTTTGAGACAACAAAAGGCTTTTGAAAAGGTTCAAAATATGCTAGACAAAAGCGATGATACGTTAGGTGAAGAAATGGATCGCACTAAAACTTTGACTGAAAATCTTGAGAGACTTCAAACTAAGTTTGATAATCTTCAGATTCATCATAACTCTCTCTTATCTGACCATGAGAAGCTTTCTTATGAATTTCTTCAAAGAAAGCAAGACCTTGAGCAGCTAAGGGTGAGTTATGAAGATCTTTAGAAGGAACGCGGTTCATTGCTTGCTCAACAGATCAATTCCGCTCAGGTTGAATTCATTCCACCATGTTTGAAATGCATTGAACGTGAATCTTCTAATTCTTCACCTAAAAGTTCAAATGCTTCTATTGCTGCAAATTCTTCAGTTGACTCTGCTATCACAAATTCCTCATCTGAGGATGCTACTAGTATCACTTACCATGCAGGGCTGAAGGAATTGTATGTGGCACGCATGTACAAAAGCGTCAAAGGGCATCAGGCACTTCTGTCATGATACGTGTTTGTCACAGTAGGTCACGTTTTCTGTCATGCATGTACATCCATGACGTTTTTATGACAGAATCAAGATAGTCATACCTGTGCTATCGTAGAAGTGTTCCATGACATTATCAAAAGTATCATCACGGGAGTGTCCACTTCCAGGACGATAAATCGCGCGTCATAGAAGTGCTTTCGGCAAGGGTGACCAACACGTGGCATCCACCGTAACAGGTCGCCGTTAAGCTATCGGGTCCGGTTTTGGATCCGATAACCCGTTAACAGCGCAGACCAATGGGGATTTTCCACGTGTAAAATCCTCATTGGCCATAGGAAACACGTGTTGGCTCAGCGTTGGGATAGATGTCATCCACTCATTGGACAGGAGGCGCCTATGATACGTCAACACGTGGCACGGCCCAATAGAGGCCCATTCCGGTGAAAAGGCTGGCCTGTTTGACTTGGTCAAATGGTAATGGGCCGACCCACAAAATGCGTGTTAACGACCTGCTCGTATATAGCCCATTTATGGCCCACTAACTCCCGGCTCATTACGGCCTATCGGAATTAAGCCCAATAGCTTCATCTGGTCCGTCCAATATGATTCTAGCCTATTGTAACTTCTAGCCATGTACGACCTATGATGTCTTTCGGCCCATATGAGGCCCTTTGTAACTCTCGGCACATTAAAGGCCCAAGATGAACCTGCCCATAATGAACAATGTATCCCTTTATACCCATTAACGGTCCATTATTCCATCGACCGTTTCTAGCCCATGTTAACTTTCGGCCTTCTAAGGGCCCATTTATTCTTGGGATCATTTCTAAAATTCGGTTAGTTACGGGCCGTTAATGGCATGTTCCATTTGTGGTGCAAATCTAGCCCATAGTTACATTGGCCCATTTGTGGCCCGTTACCCCATTATCAAATACATCCTATTAACGGCCCGTTATGGTCCATGAATAGTATGGCCCATGTTTGTTGAAATGATTATACGCCCGTAGAAGCCCATCGATCCTACGGCCCGTAGAAAACCAATGGATCCTACGGCCCGTAAGGCCCATGGATCATACGGCCCGTAGAAGGTCCATGGATCCTATGCCCCGTAGAAGGCCCATTGATCATATGCCCCACGGGAGGCCCATGGTTACAACAGTCCATGTTTTGCCATGATTATTGTGGCCTAGTTACCAAAAATAGGTTATTGTGGAAACTAAAAAAATGCGGAAAAAGAACTGCAGTGACTACAAGCAAATAACTAAACAAGACAATAAGGAAATAAATAAGCAAGAAACTAACACTATCCTATTTTATCTATTACACATATTACATCCACTGGGCATCAAAGTTTGCCACCAGTGCAAATATAGGGAACAAAGCAGCATATTACATACACTGGCCATCAAAATTGGCCACCAGTACAAATAAACGCGACAGCAAAACAAGTCCATGACTGAAACAACTTCCGAAGAGCTCAAGAAACTTTATCCTGGGTATCCACCAATAAGCTTAGCAAGCCTATTAGCTTTGTCCTGCTTGGCACTAAAATCCTCCAACACTTGCTGTTGCACCAGAAAGTATGCATCTGAATGCTCCAGGGACTTCCGCAGTCCATCCACTTCTTGCCGCAACACAGCTGATCGATGTCTTTCAACTTGTAGTTGACACAAAGAAACCGAACTGATTCAGACAGTGAGTTTGAATAGCTTGTGCAAGTGGTAGTGGCGAGTAACTCGAACAGTAAACCAAGACAGGACTTTGGGGTTGCCTCACTGTCTTCAAGATAGTTTTCCTTAGCTGTTTTATCAGCTTTGTTGGAGACCAACAAGGATGTCTCACGATCCTGAACCTTATCTGCATTACTTCCTTTATCGTTACTTAATAAGGCACTCTTCCACAATATTTTGTCAGCATTCTAAAAGAAGAAACAAGCAGACACATAACAGGTTTAGCATGTACTAGTATATGAAACTCATTTTGGTGAACCAGTTCATTAGTAAGGTGGACAAGATTAAACTACCAAGTCTTCTATTGCCAAGTGGTACATTATAAAATCATCAAACAAACATATATCTATGTCCTATGGTCAGTGCATTGTCTTGCCAAATCAAAATAGAGACACGTCTCAAATCATATCAGTTCGAGAGAAAGCAGCACTGAAAGAATACAAAGCATGGGAAACTACAAGGCACAACAAGATTTCAGATGGGTACCACGGGTCTACATGTACAACGACACTATTGGCCCTGTTATGATGCTTGTAATGTGCATGATATGATAAGTCAACTATATACATAATTGAAATTGAAATAAACAGAGCTATTTATAAGAACAAACCTGTTAAAAAACATGCGTAAACATACCTTTTGTGCCATTGGAGTTTCCATTGGATCGTTCAATTTAAAAATAATTTTGTATGAGTAAATAAAGTGATACAAGAGCAAAGCAGTATGCACGATAGCAATGGAATCTTAAATGAGAACAGTTGTTCTTCAGGTTTAAGCACTTGTTCTACACGAACAGAGTACAGTAAGACGCAAGCATATAGTACTTAAAATAAAATCAGCTCATAGACCTTACCACATTCTTGGTTCGAGACCACTAAAGAACAAGGCATTCCCAGTCATCATCCAGTAAATGTTTCTCAGGAGAACGTAAGGGAATTTGATGAGTTTCTTTGCCAGTGAAGTACGTTTTCTTCAGGTAATTCTGATACTGCCACCAAGCATTCTTGAAGATAGGAGAGGTATTTGCACAGGTTACCTCACCCTGAGTTTCCAAATCGGTCTTTCTCTATAGAGAAAAATGGGAAATTTTGCTGTATTATAACCATCATGGAGGTAAAATGTATAGGACAAAGCAAAGTAATTGCCATGAATAACTTTACTTACACATAACTCTTGGATAAACATTTGCAATTGGCAATTTCCTTCATCTTCAGTATAATATTTCCATGATGGGAAGATACGCACATAGGATTTATCAACATCAAATGCGATAGATACTAAACTATGAATGGCTGGTTGTGCTTCCTCCACAGGAATAGGTCTACTAACTGGTGGGGGTTCGCCGTGATAGTACTGGCGCTTTGGGCACTAGAGCCGCCTTACTAACTGCTCTTGTTTGCGAGCTCTCTGGTGGAGATGATGTTGTGTCAACAAGAACTGGGTTACTATCTGCTGGGGTTGGGGTTAGATTGGGTGAAGCTAGTTCTTTGTCCATCACATTAGGGGTAAAATCTGTGAGAGTCTGGGTTATGTGTGGTAGGGCTGGTTCTCGTGCATGTACAACCGGGGCGCTATCTCCACCAAGAGGTAGCACTTTTTTATTTGAAGACCGTGTTTTTACTCCGCTAGATACTGCCATCACCCGCTCCAATTCAAACGGCTGATAAACAGGAAACGTAGTTGAATGTACAAACATTGTATGAGAGACATATGCAATTGATAGTATGGAAAAAAGAGGGCATTAAAAAGTTGACATGTATATTGTTTAAATAAAATGGATAGCATGACATAATTTCACATATATGATGTCTATCTAAACTGGATAGCATAGCATAACATAATTCAAAGATATGACGACTAAGTAAACAGGATCACATGACATAATTCACATACATGTTATCTAAGTAATCAGGATCGCATCATTTAATTCACAAATGTGATTTATATGCTAAGTAGAGGGCATTCGCATATATGATTTATGAACTAAGAACATGGTGTTGAATATTGTGTATATGATGTCTAAACTATGCAATGCAAGACACCATATGCATGAAATGAGCAATAGAACCATGCCAAGTTAGAGCATACACCTTGGTGGGGGAATAGGACTGGTCATCTGTCTCTGAATCCATCTTGGAGGAGCTATCAGGACCCAGCAAGAGGTCTGCTTCGATAGGTAGCACTGTCTGCTCTGAAGGCCATGTTTTCACTGCAGATTTTTCCATCACCCACTCAAATGGCCGATTCATAGGAAGAGTAGTTTAATGTACAAACATTGTCGACAAATGGAAATAGGACAATGAATTTAGAGCTCATAACCTAGGTGAACTAGACATTAGACAGAGGTACTATTCATTGCTACCTCGATATGTGCCCCACAACTAATTTAGAGCTCAAGTTTGAACATAAATTTGGACCTGACTTGGAGTCTAAGAGGTGAACAGGACAATAAAGTAGCAGGTAATATTAAGCAATGCATAACATAAGCAGAAACAAAAGAGTGCGACCTCTCTTGTGGACCCGTGTACTCCTCGGGTTCATCTGCTGAGTCGATGATGGTGATGCAGTTGCAGTGGGTGCCAGCGGCAGGGAATGAGATTTGAGGTGGCGAAATACTGTCAGGAGTCGTGATGTCTAGTTTGGAGGATGCTTCTGTCGATGGAGCAGCTTAGGTGAGGTGGACAACGTCACGACAGGAGCAGGACAAACCACACAAAGTTTTCTTCGACACCAACCTATAACTGAAGTAATTCTATAAGGGCTCATTTGGCTTGCATGATTCTAAAAATGCAGGGATAGGAGGAAAAACATCAGAATAGGATAGGAAGGCACATGGGAAACAGAGCATTTGTGAACACATGATTTCTGTCAACTTGGGTGTTTGGTTCACAGGAATTGGAGGAGCAGAGGAATGAAAAGAAACACGGCCAAAATAAAGTGAAACCATATGAAAGTGTGTATAGTTAGAATGTTATTGTGCCACTAATGCACTTGGTCTTATTTTCATGCGTAGGATTTTGAAAAGTAGGTCCAGGTGGATGTTTTGCTCCATTCCTTTCAACAAAATGCATGAATAATTGAATAGTACAGCGCGATAGGAAAATTTCCTATTGCTATGTTTTTCCATTGAACCAAAATAAATGATGCGCCAAGTGTACGACCTCTTTGCTGTAGCCGTGTCGACCTCAGCATCATTGCATTGGTCGCTGAAGAAGTTGAGGCAGAGGTGGTTGTCGGAGGTGTGGAGGACGATCTGAGAAATCTATAGATGGCGTCCAGGGCACTGCTCTGTTGTGATGGCTCGTTCCGTTGTTGGAGCAGCTTCGGTGAGCCGTAAGAAGTCAAGGCTGAAGCAGCACAAGGCAGACATCGTTAACCTCAAGTGGGATTCTAATAGAACCTCCAATATATGATTTAAAATGCATTACTAAAAAGTGATAGATGTAAAATTTACATCAGCAAAAACCACATGAATAAAACAGATGATGTAAAAACAGTTGAGTCTGAACTTAACTGTCGAAACTGAAATTTACTATGGAATCTGAATCTTACTGTCGAAACTAAATGCAATGGTAGCAGAGAGGCACTTCACATGGGATAGGGAGGTCCTGCAGTTCATCTTCAACCTGCACCCTCCTGAGCCGCCAGCCACCACCGACCGAACCCAGTGCCGCCTTGCCGCCCCGAAACAACTCCCCACTGCCGGTCCGCCGCTGCCTCGGCCAGCCCTCTAGCCCCCACCCCCCCGCGCCAAGCTTTTTCTCTGGCGATCCCCTCGCCACCACCTGACCACCGCACCCCCGCCGCTAGCGAGCACCGTCCCAACCCAGAACCCTAAGATAGATAGTGGGGTACCTTTCTAGCGAGCCCCTCCTCCCCGCTGCAGGTGGTTCTTCCTTAACTTCGGCAAGCCCCCACCCCCTGAAAATTGACTTACCCAAAAGTCGATTCAGTTGACTGAAGTGTAGCTAAATCTAAGCAGAGCAGCAGCACGAGCGAGGAGGAGAGCAGTAGCAGCAGCACGAGCGAGGGGAAGAGCCGAAGCAGTAGCAGCAACGCGAGCGAGCAAGCGAGAGCCGGAGCAGCAGCAGCAGCGCGAGTGAGTGTGCGAGAGCTGAAGCAGCATAAGCAAATCTGTGTGGTATGGATGCCGCCGCCGAAGGGGCATCGCACTGGGGGAGAGCCACCATGGAGATGTCGCCCGTGGCGCCGGCTTCGAGGTAGCCGCTCCATGGGGGTGCGGGATGGAGCACCGTTGGCGCCGAGAGGTCGAGTTAAGGAGAAGGTGCGATGCGATGAGTGTACAACCACTTTGGTGGCGCCGAGTAGGCCTTGACTTCGCCTGAGGAGTCGGTGAGGATGCTGCAGTTCCAATGGAATAGGTTAAGGCGGCGCTGTTGGGATGGAGCAGCCGTGATAGATGAGGCGAGCTGCAGAGCAGCTCCTTGGAGGCGGAGGACGGGGCGGCTGAAGCGGCGGGACGATGAGATGGACGACAGATCCTCATACGGGGAGGTGGACGAGGGACATCGAGTTGTCGCGGTGGACGACCTTGTCGATGAAGAGGCTCCGGCAAGTCAACGGTGGGGTGGCGGACGGAAAAGGGTGGGGTTTGTGTCGATGAAGAGGCTCCGGCAAGTCAACGGTGGGGTGGCGGACGGAAAAGGGTGGGGTTTCGCGGCTAGAGCGGAGAGGTTATGGCGGCTTGGGATTTTTTGAATGGCGAAAAGGAGGCGATGGGAAGGGGGGAACCATGACCTAGGAACGCGCTTGTCCAAAATGTAGGGTGTGTTACAAAAGTACCCCTACTGATTTGAACTAGTGGCCCTTTCGGCTCAGGGTTAGAAGGGGGATTTCGCGTGTTGGGATTTGGCAGCGGGAGGGAGTTTTCGCATGCGTTGTAATTTCGGGATAGCAAGGCGCGGGTTGTGGAGGCGCCAGTTTTGGGAGCATGATATCTAAATTTTCGGGATATAACAAGGCGCGGGTTGAATTTTAGGGAAAAGCCTAACGTGTAATATTGTACTTGTACGTACCAAATAAATTCACACTTCCCTCGATGAAAAAAAGAAAAAATAAAACTATTCACACCACACAAATAGTGAGTCTTGTCCCGTTTTACTATACAGATGATATTCAAAGCTACTCCCTCCTTCCATCTATATGGGGCCTAATGCGTTTTTTGAGGCTAACTTTGACCAAATATTAGAGCAATAATATATGACATGCAACTTACATAAAGCAAACCATTAAATTCGTGTGTGAAAGGAGCTTTCAATGATATAATTTTCACATTGTGCATGTCATGTACGATTAATCTTGTCAATAGTCAAAGGCGGTCCTAGAAAACACATTAGGCCCTATATAGATGGAAGGAGGGAGTATGAATCCATGTTATGTCCAATTAAATTTTTTCGCTGGCTGTGTAATGCACGTAACCTACTCATACCAACATTTTAGTGCATTGCAAATGTCTATACTACCGCTGCAATTCGAACTAAATTTGAATTTGTTTGTCTATTTCAATAAGAATCTACAATCATGATTGTTGCCAACGACAACCATCATTCATGTATTACCTTAACAACACACCACGTGATTTCTATAGAGATAGATATGAAATATGTGTATCATATGAACTCGAATTCAATTTTTTGAATACACTTGATGTTCATTCCAAATAATAGTACATTTGATGTACTAACTATATATTCATAATATAAACCATGTTCCATACGTACACTGTGTTTATCACACAAAGTATAGTCCCCCACCCCATACATTATGACAAGTATTTAGCCCTGATCTACAAAAGCCACACATTAGCCCAAATTATAATCAACGTTCTATGTATTATATGTAGTACTAGCAAGATGCCTATGCATTCCACGGAACATCAAGATGATCGAGGGGAGGCCTTATTTGCAAATATGGAGAGGTGTGTGGGTATCTTTTTTCAAAATTTCCATAGTTTCCTTCCTATCCGTCAGATATAAATCGGACGGCCTATATTGCATGATGCCAGGCACACCATCATCAACAACAACGTTTTTATAAGAGTAGAGATAAAATATATTATATGTAGTATAACATGTTCATAACCACACCATGTGTATCACCGTTATATATATTCACACATGCGCCGGTTTAAAACACTATGATAACTTCTTCAAATATCTGAATTCACTTTTTATAATGAATTATGATCTCTATTCGTCTTTTACACCCACACAATCCTCTTATCTTTGTAGCTAGCGCTAACTTTCTCTCGTGCATGCACACGCCCGCATCCATCTCACCCTCTCTCAGCATTCTCTAGCTCCATAGCACAAATTTGTCTTTTCACTTTAGGTCGTTCACCCATGGTGTGTGTAGGCCCCCTAGCTCCTTCTTTACGGCACACATCGATCGATATGCCTCTATAGCCAGGTGTGCCTACAACAAACACAAGCTTCCCCTCTTCTCTTCTCACCGTCCATGCCTCACTCCTTCCCCCTCGATATAGTATGCCTCTCGCACCACCTCCTAGATGCATCCCCCCCTCTCTCTCTATCCTTCTCCCCGGGCCTTATTTGCTTCTAACACATACATGCATGTATACCGGTCGATCTCCCTACATATACCTAGGTCGACTTTAACTATTTCCCCCCCCACCCATCGGTTGACATACCTCATAAGTTATGTCTCTCCTTTCTCTGACAAAGGGCGATTGATCTTCCTATGTAGTTACGTCTGCTTACCAAAGCCATATCGCCCCCCCTCACCATTCGTGCATGCCTCCTGACCCGTCTCTCACACACACGTGCACAGACAGACAGCCATCCCCTCTCTTATTGATATTGCAGGCGTGCCCTCCGTTTGTCTAGCAAGCCTCTCCCACCATTTGTTAGAAGCAACTCCACTTCCACCCCCTCCAACACTATAGCTCTGTCTCTCTCCCAACCTTATTCCTCTCCTACACATATGCATGGATGCCGATCAATCTCCCATAATACATAAGGTAGGCCTCTCTCCTCCTCCACACATATACTAACCATTGTACCTCTATAGTTAATTAGGTACCCCACGACACACCGATAGTCCAGCGCTGTAGGTAGGTATCCATGCCACAGAGACAAACTGCACCTGTCCCCTCTCACGTTCCAGTAGGCCAGCCACTCTATATCTTTGACGTGGGCACACACAAATTCGATGGCACTCTTTATCGATCTCGTGCGCGCGCAAACACTCACATCTTCATCATCCCTCTCTTCAATTCTATGGATACCTCAAGCCGATGATACCTCCACTCTCATCTCATGGATCACCCCCTCTATATATATGATATATCTAGGACTCTATTTCACACACATTCCATATGTTACATTTTTTGATAGACCCTCCCCCCCCCAAAAAAAACACTCATGAACCCACACACTATATCTCTCTACGTTTGTATATCTCTCACACAACCCTACGTAGGTGATGTACTTACACAAACAGAATAGGTGCACGTACTCGTGCTTCGTGCCCAGCCACACCCGCGTGGGTACACGGTGGAGCTTATTTCTGTACGAAATGGCACCCCACGTGCTAATTTGAACGCGTGTAGTGGTTGTTTACCTACGAAGGTTGTGTACCACGTGTGCACGAAACAAAGTTTCACTTGATGCATTGGCGCGTTATTTTTAAATAAGGTTATATCGCTTAATGGCACATAAACAGAATATAAAACGATTTTTATGGAGAAAAAGGGAGTCCGCTCCACTATATACAATGGAGCCTGCCTGCCTGGGTTTGTGTCTCTTCAGAGTTTCTCACACAAGGCAGCGGTGGCCTCTCTCTCTCACCATTGGTCACTGATACGGCCGCATCCTGTCCGCTGGCGTAAAGGGAGGATGTGCATCGTTTCTCCGTTCGATGGTGCCAAGGCAGCACGTCTCGATTTGCGGTACCCACTATTCTCTCTGACCAAGCTCCGGCACGGTATGGCCTATGCCACCTGCACGCTGCCGCAGTATGGGCAGATCCCGCCCGTCGCCGCTCACCTAGTTACATCCCGACGACCCACAGGTATCCCCTCCGGCCTTGCTCCACTTCCCGTCTTCCCATGTCGCTGCATGTGGAAAATCTTGCATGTGGATCTTCCATAGTTCTTTGCCCAAAACGTAGCTCGTCCGTGTACTTTCCATATTGCAATCTCATCCTCACACCTGTTTAGACAAACACAACAGTGTTGTTATCTTCCCTTAGGACAAGGAATATGCTTCTTTTTTGTCGTTGTATGTGTCATCAACTGTTATTGGCCAGTAATTGTTTCCTTTCTACCTCTTTTTTGCAAACAGGGCTAGTCATTTCATCTCGTTGCTATTGCGACCTTTTGGTGAACTGCACAAATCACTTTTTTTCTTAGGAGTGTTTTGTGCAGTTGTACTAAAATGTCACATGGGCAACGTCTCTACATTTCAGTGCGACTGTTTCACATGACCAACGTCTCTACATTTCAGTGCGACTGCACAAAGGGAGATTGGTTTTTCTCTATCCTCCTCATCCAACTCCGAGCCTAATCTTCTCCAACTATTTGCTTAATCTTCTCCAAATAGTTAGTCTTAAGAGAGACTGCAAAGGTGACCCGCTTATATTTGTGTGTTTATTGTTTCATCAGCAATCCTCTCTTACCATAATCACACTTAATATCTTTGGAACAGCGACGCTCAACTCTATTTTAGTGGAACTGCACAAAATGATCGGAATGTTGCATGCTCTAGAGAGCTACTTTTTTTCCAACATGCCTTGTTGATTTAGACAAAGCTGGGGGGACGTTGCTGCCAATGAAAGCATGGATCAATTTTAATTTAACACCTTCTCACAACTTTGTCATCAGTTGTGATGTAAATATTAGCTATGATCTGCTAATCATTGAGATGAATTAGCAAGGAAGTTAGTTTTTTTGAAAGAGCATCGATGACAAGACACACAAAACAAAAGCTGAAAGCTCAGAGCATTGTACAATTTCATGTCGCTGGAAAATTATTTGTATAGTACGTCAATTATGTAAACAAATGTTGGAAGCTTGATAGAATTTCCAGAAGCCTCTTCAGCATCCGGGTCCATGTGCCATGCACAAAATTATACTCCTTCGTTCCTAAATATTTGTCTTTTTACAAATTTCAAATGGGCATATTTAGAGTGTAGATTCACTCATTTTGCTTCGTATGTAGTCACTCGTTGAAATCTCTAGAAAGACAAATATTCCGGAGTATATTTAAGAACCGAGGGAGTAGTCGACAACCGCATGGGAGACTCGGCCCGGTCGTTGCGCCGCATTAATAGTGAGTAATGAGCAGTCAAATCATAAGCCCCACCTTTCCCACTGTAAGTTGCTCTGAAGAAGCAACCATCAATACGCTCTTCTTTGAATCCGCTCATACTACTCCATCCATCACTGTTTATAGTGAAGGTGCAAAACCAAGTACGCGTATGGCCAGTCGGTCAACGCACTTCCTCTTGGCATATCACTGACATGTCGGACCAGAGTGTGAGCAAATCGATCTCAATTGACGGCAAAATGGCCAACCCGCCATTCCTTGAGAGAGATGAGGAGTGAGAACACACCGGCGGACTCGCACGGAGGCCAAGATATATTCGAGGATGGTTGATTGACATCATCATTACATGTTTGATGTTTTTTAATACTACTATTGGGCTGCCGTTTTCCCCCCTTCTCCTGAATAAATGTCTAATTTATCAGAGATTAAAATAAAATAAGAGTACATATGCTCCACCATGCGGTTCTAGTAGTAGTACTACTCGGACTAAAAAACCTTGCGCTTGGCTCTTCGCCTCTTCGTGAAGTCGAATAATGATGGTACTCTGCATGTTGGGTACTACAGTGTATGCCTCTGGCAACCTGACACTGGATGAACTAATGCATGTCAACCGCCTGGGTGAGGGTAGGTAGCATTACTCAAAAGGCGTAAGCAAGCTTCACCTTGTCCTGCAAGCTTCTCCTCGTTCTACGAGTTGATGGGAAACACCAAAAAGTAGTGCTAGTCCATACTCCCTCCTTTCCGGTTAATATGGCTTAATCTTTTTTGCGGGAAAATGACAGACTTTATTCATATATAAGCATTCTTAGGACGATCAGCCAAGAGACTAGTCACTAGGAAGTGTGGTACCCCACAAAAAAAGAAGAAGGAAGCGAGGTGTTTCATTAAGCCAACTCTCGGCCACATTCAAAGTGCAGCAAGCACAGTTCGCACAAAGATGCGCCGCAAGGTTTGTTGACATGTTTACATGGTGAGTAACAAAAAATAGGAAATATTACTGAGCGCTCCTATTTGTAATAGGATATGAGCCAGAATTAAGCGAGAATTGTGATGAGTGTTCCATGCAATCAACTTCCATTATCACACGTGAGAACCCTCAAAGAGAACCAAATGTGTTGAAGATTGCTTTATCACATTTTTAAAATATAATAAGAGTGTAGACGCTCCTCCATCCAGTTCCTAGTAGTATAGTACATACCTCTATAGTAGTATTACTAGTACTAGTAAATTTTGCGCTTGGTTCTTCGCCTCTTCGGGAAGTCGAACAATAATAGTACTAGTATAGTGTATGCTTCTGGCAATTTGACACCGAATTAACTGTTGCACGTCCACCACCTGAGCGAGGAAGAGCTTGCATTAGTGAAAAGTTTCTCCTTGTCCTGTGAGCCATCACGCGCAAGCTTCTCCCATCCTGTAAGCTTCTTCTTGTTCGGCAAGTTCACGGGACACATCAAAGTAATGCTAGTCCATACTGCCTCCTTTCCGGTTAATATGGCTTAATTCCAAACGGGATAAATACACTGTCTGTCACTGTATATTTGTAAAAATAAGATCAGTGGACTTCATAATATGCTCATTACGCTCAATATCTGCATTTTCCGATGTTTATACAGTCACTAGCTCACCCTGGCTGAGTATGTGTGTGGATGCACGTGTAGGTTGATCACTTGAGTGTGACCATGTGTGTTCCGTTGTGTGCTCAATCATGCATGCATTAGGGCATCGTGCACATTTTTGCATCCATGTGTAAGTGTGACTGTTGCATGCATGCATGAGGTTGTAGTCCCTCACATTCACATGTTCATAAGTCAATGCTTTGTCAAAACATTGTATGCAAGTTTAATCATTTGTTGTTCACGCATGCATTCCTGATATTAATACATTGGTAAAGACAATTTCTTGAGGAAAACGAGCCCATGAATGGAATACGAAGGGGATCAATAAGCCAGGACGGAGGGAGTACCAGTAGTGAACCAGAAGGAGGGAGTAGGTACTAGTAGTACTACGTAATAATGTGTAGTAACAAAGTTCCTCTATGCGCATCTTGTCTACGTGTCATGCAAGAAAATAGAGATAAGTACAAGTGAGACTCAGGAACAGTCATACATGTAGGGGGAGTACGTGTAGGGGCCACTGAGGAGCAATCAAATCACGTAGTAAGTTAGGGGCTGTTTGGATTGTGACTATCATTGCCATATATTGACACATGATTTTTGCCACACTTGCCTTAGTTAAGTTGCTGATATTGTTAGACACACTTTGGCTTGCCTAAGGGAATCTTGTCACACTTCTGCTGTCTATGACATGTGGGGTTCACTGCTCATAAAAAAATTCTTGCCTTAGGTGTGGCTAGAACCAAACACCTACCTAACTTGGTCAAACTTGCCTAAGGTTAGTTATGGCAGAGTGTGGCAACGTGTGGCTACGAACCAAACAACCCCTTAGTCGGAAGAAGCAACCATCATTTTACTCTTCAGCGACACGCACACAATATAAAATGGTTGATAAGAGAAAAATAAAACCACTATATATACACCAGCAGGAGCCTAAGCTACAAGCCTCCTTCATTGGGTTGCTCTCTTCACAAGCATAGAACGACGGTGGCCACACCACTGGTCACATATCCGGCCTGATCTCGCCGTTGGGGGAAGGGAACAATGTTCTGCATAGACGCGGTTGACATCGGAGAGGGAGAAAACCCACAGTCGGTGCGTCCCAATTGGGGGTCCCCGTGGTATGGGCTGATGTCGTGTCCCAACCGCCCTTATAGCTACATCCCGACGTCCCAGGTAGTACTTCTTCCTTTTGGAGCCGGCTTGCTCCACTACCGCAGCTCCCCACATAGCTCCATCTCCATGTCGATCTTTCTCTACTTCTACTGACTTCTATTTGTGATGAGTTTATGTCTCATGAACTAGTGCCAGTACTATTATTTTATTCACACTTCTTTAATATCTTTGCCATCAGGGATGCTCAGCTCGATTTTAGTGGAACTGCACAAAAGCATCGTATGATCCGAGGGTGCCAACCGTCTTTCCTTCGACAGATTCTACCTAGCCAAGGAATTAAATCCTGTTTAGGGTTTAGGGTTTAAGTCGTAGTGACCCCATCGGTAGTTATTCTTTTGTACACGCTCTCACAACTTTCATCTTTAGTTGTGAAGTAAATATTGGTTATGATTTGTGAATCAGCATGCGTGTTAGTTTTCCTTTGTATTTGATGGAATGTTGTAACAGGGCAACGTTGGAGTAGGAATGAAAATGGAGTGGAAAATTTCTGTTTTTTGGAGTAAAAATGGAAACGGATAGAAACCAACATTTCGTTTCGTTGGATCGCGCCACCGAGCAAAACCAACGTTTAAATCACGTTTGTCGCATTCGTGTCTGAACCTCCTCCACGGCTCCACCCCACACGGTCGCTCGGCATGCCACTCATCGCAAATCGAGTATACGATAACTTTCCCGCCTACTTGTCGATGGATCGCGCCATGGAGTACTAGCACTACTGGAAGAGATTGACGAGTTGGGGGAGGACAGCTAGTTGTAGCACGGACTCCCAAGAACTTTTTACATGCATGTTGTGGCTGACTATTGCGACCTTTTAACACGGAGCAGTCACGTGCAACGGGAATGACGCGGGCAACGCTCTCTCGGTCGACGCATCGCTTCAATGCCAGCGCCAGTGAGAGGTCACGTCCGCTCTGGCCGGGCATGATTGCGGCACTGACCGTTTCGAGCGGGAAGCACGCGCGGGTGATGAAGAGGGTTCGGGTTGGTCAGGAGCGGGCGTCGCAGTGGTCTGGACGCCCGCAAACAAGACATGTTGTACGTTTATATTGTTGGATATATGTCGGCGTCCTGGGAACGGGGGTACCCAGACTTGCCTGCCTGTGGCCTAGGGCGTGGCTCCACCAACGGCCTAGTACGGCCCACTCAAGACCCTTGTGAGGGGCCAAGACTCGCGAGGCGGATGACACCAAGACCACCCCAGGGGTGGCCTCGTTAGGCTGGCTCCTGAGGAGCGGAGATATCTATGCAAGGGGCACCTCGCGAGGTCCGCGTGATGCGAGCCATGACGACCGAAGCCAGGCAGGCGCCAGCGGGCACAGAGTGCCAGTTTCCACTTTGGTTCTAAGGAAGCAGGCGCAGGCGAGGAGTCCCAAGGCATCATTCAAAGGTTTCCATATCGGTGCGACAAGACCAAGACCAGCAGGACGGAGGTCACTACGGAGCCCACGGCGGCATCACTAACAGAGCCTTTGGCAAGCAAAGACCACCTTTTGTTAGGATAACTTGTATGAGTTCTCTCCCTTCAAAACTGGCCGTTGTGGGATCCCTTCCCGCCTAAACATTTGGGAAGAGGACCAGGGCCTCTATAAATAGGTCTAGCCACAACCATAGCAGGGGACAGATCATTCAGACCATCCTCAAACACACCATCTCATCAAGCCCAAGAACACCTCCCTCGGGAAGCTGTTCATCCACTGTATTAGTTCATCCTCAGCCCACGAGGAAATCCACCACACCACATTGGAGTAGGGTATTACACCAGAACGGTGGCCCGAACCAGTATAAACTCTTGTGTCTCTTGTTCCTTGGGTTCGGCGAGCTAGGCCTTGAGATCGTTGCGAGAGCGAGCTAGGGAGAGATCTTCGTGTGCACCCCAGTGTTCGAACCTCAAGGGTTTGCCGAAACCCGTAATCCGACAATATACAATTAACAACATAAATAATGTGCCAGTTGGACAAATATGATTGGAGATGGAGATGGAGATGGAGATGAAGATGGAGACAAAATTTTACGTAAACACGGAAATGCATGTCTATGTCTATGTGTGTGCGCGCGACGACTCCCACGACCTGGAAGCGGGGGCGTGTTTTTGATGGAGTTTTCTTTCTTGGTACATTAAAAAAATTGTCCGTCAGTTTTCGTTTCTTTTTTCTGGAACGCGCGTATTCTATTTAAAACTACTGCTATGGAGAGATTTTTTTACTCCATTGTATATATAGCCTCTTATTTGATAGGGTTTCTCGCCTCTCGCTCTCTCACCCTCTCCATATCAAAACAAGATGACAGTGTCCACTCGATCTCTCTCCTCACTGCTGGTCACAGATCCGGCCGAATCCCGTCCGTTGCGGGAGGCGAGGAGGTGCAGCGTTGATGTTGTTGTCGTCGGCGATGGAGGAAGCCAATGTGCACCGTCCTCTCGGAGTCGGTGTTAGCACGGACGAAGGTCCTCGGCACCCTTGTTCGCTACCGTCGTGTGGGCAGATCCCGCCCGCCCCCCTAAGCGACATCTCACCGACCTGAGGTATAACTTTTTGTACTGGTCCAGCTCCCCAGGTCGCTGCATGCGGGTTTTCTTCTATGTGACTACTCCCTAGCTCCCCATGTACAGTAGCTAGGGTTCGCCGGCTGGTCCAACATCACCAACTATTATAGAGGAAATGCCACTTGAAAAGTTGTCCTGGTATATTCCTTGATGGAGGTATACATGTTATTTCGACATAAAGTACATGGTGGTTGTGCAGTCATTGTCCATATGCTGTATTGCTGGTGCTAATCTAATACTATCACTGGTTAAATGAAGAAATGTTTTTTTCTCGGGTATCCTGGTTTAGTTCCCATCAAGATAACCATGATGCTTCTGTTTGTTGGTGTACTTCTCATTAATTCTTATTGACAATTGAGATGTCGCTGTTAATCTTGTACCACAGCCGAAACAAAGTAACAACACTATATCCCTTTTTATATTTTTGCAAACAGCGATGCGTATCTCCATACCCGGGCATGTCTTCCTCAATTTTAGTGGAACTGCACAAAATTGGGGGGCCATTATTGTTCCGCCTCACTGTCCTCTGCCATGTGGTTCTTCCTTCCTCGAGCTTGATTATTGAGAAGAAACAGACCATAGTGAGGATTTGTTGAACTTCATAGGTGCCTCAGCCAAACTTGATGCCAAAATGATGATGGATTACCACCATGACCTATCGATACTCATGGTTGCACCTCATGGTTGCATCGGCTCATGAAGCTGATCGATTTTCGACAAAAAAAGTTGTCTTCCATCAGTGCTCTTTGCTTGTTACCCACAAAGATGATATCCTTCATCAGCTTACCTTGGTTGCATTGGAGACACAGTCGTCTTCCATGTTGGTGCAATTTTATCACACAATTTTCTATGAACCAAATGTTTCCTCGAAGAAGGATCGACGTTGGTACAAAGAGTATAAGTTTTGTATTGATTTCTAAGCCTTCTGACAACTTTGTCTTCAGCTCCCCTGTAATTTTATTTGTCCATCTATTAACTTTGATTAAAAAATGGTGTGGACTAAAAACCCGGATGGACGTAGTATCCCTCCATTTTTATTTACTCTGCATATTAGATTTGACTGAAGTCAAACGTTGTAAAGTTTGAGCAGGTTTAGGATGAACACAACAAACCATAATTATTGAGAGATGGAAAAATGTACATACTCTCAAAACTTTCCGATAATTGAAATTAAAATTCTTTATTTGTACACACTCTCACACCTTTTCAATAATTTGGTGCCCGTGTGGTTGTTCACTTAAGGGAGGGTAGTGTACCGCACGTGAAGGACAGGAAGTGCGACCAGGACGCGTGCATCGTTTGCTCATTGGAAGTAGTAGCTTTCTTCACTAGTACGTTAAATAAAGAGTTTTGTTTCGTACTTACACGACTTAAAACGATTGTTATGGAGAGAATAAGAAAACCACTCCACTATATACTAGTAGTATACACAAGTACTATATGGACGCACCTTCATTGACTTAGTGCACCTGCCTTTGGGTGTATGACAGGAGGGCCCAAAATGTGGCTGGCCCACCTGTCATACAGCTAGAGGAAGTTGCAGTTAAGGCACTGGAGGTCAGTCTGTAATACAGTATATATGTAGTACACTATATAAGGATAACCCACAAGTATAGGGGATCGCAACAGCTTTTGGGGGTAGAGTATTCAACCCAAATTTATTGATTTGACACAAGGGGAGCCAAAGAATATTCTCAAGTATTACCAGCTGAGTTGTCAATTCAACCACACCTGGAAACTTAGTATCTGCAGCAAAGTGTTTAGTAGCAAAGTAATATGATAGGGGTGGTAGCGGCAACAAAAGTAAAGACAACAAAAGTAATGTTTTTGGTATTTTGTAGTGATTGTAACAGTAGCATCGGGAAAGTAAATAAGCGAGAACCAGTATATGGAAAACTCGTAGGCACCGGATCAGTGATGGATAATTATGCCGGATGCGGTTCATCATGTAACAGTCATAACATAGGGTGACACAGAACTAGCTCCAGTTCATCAATGTAATGTAGGCATGTATTCCGTATATAGTCATACGTGCTTATGGAAAAGAACTTGCATGACATCTTTTGTCCTACCCTCCCGTGGCAGTGGGGTCCTATTGGAAACTAAGGGATATTAAGGCCTCCTTTTAATAGAG
>NW_024120969.1:0-9282 GCF_003073215.2 Triticum urartu
GAAATATAGGGAGGTGGAGTTGGAGTCGGAGACGCAATGGGGGGCCCACGAGGTAGGGGCACGCCCTAGGGGGGCAGGCACGCCCCACACCCTCGTGGCAAGGTGGTGGGCCCCCTGGCCTTCATCTTTTGCAGGTATTTTTCTTATTTTCTGAAAAGTGGCTCCGTGAAGTTTCTGGTCGTTCCTAGAACGTTTGCTCCTGCACATAAATAACACCATGGTAATTCTGCTGAAAACAGCGTCAGTCCGGGTTAGTTCCATCAAATCATGCAAGTTAGAGTCCAAAACAAGGGCAAAAGTGTTTGGAAAAGTAGATACGTTGGAGACGTATCAGTGGCCGCCACACCACCATCAAAAGCCAGGGCCATTGCCCGCTCTGCCACCGCGGCCCGAAGGCGGGAGGTGCACATCATGGCCACCACCCCACTGTTGGCCACCATGGTCATCACCTGCTCCGCCACCGCAATCCGAAGGTGGGAGGTGGCCGTCATGGCCGCCACCCCACCATCGACCGCTGGGGTCATCACCCGCTCCGCCACCGCCGCCTGAAGGAGGGAGGTGGAGGTGGAGCCCCGCATGTGCGTCAGTGACCTTGAGCGCTACATCGAGTTCCAGTGGGAAGAGGAGGAGCGCCTGGTCGAGCATGCAAAGAGTCTTACCACTGTCGTGGCCGCAACACACATCGCCACAGAGGCGCGGAATGAGGAGATCTACGATCAGTCCCGCCACAACGAAAGGGGTCGTCTGGAGCGGCAGAGGGCGTTCGAGGCAAGCGTCGCTAAAGGTGCAGTAGTGGCAAGCACCAGATTCCAATTCTCCAGCTCGTCGGTAGGCTCCCCCTCCTCTGCCTCTTACTAAGCGCGCTCGGTAGGGGAGAGGTTGCTGGAAGTAGTACAAAGCCCCTCCGTAGTAGTAGTATTTAGGGGCTATTTTGTATAGTTCATCTGACTATAGATATGGTTGAACTATACTACGTACTTAAAATTAGCTAGTATATATAGTTGAACTAGCTATTTCAATATGTGGTTGGCAACAATTGGGGAAAAGTTTGTTCGGTTCAACTATCGCGTTGAACTGTTTGTATAAAGTATGACTGCTTAATTAATCTATGAATGAAATCTATGTTTACTGAATTTCAGTTGCAAAATTTGACAATGCTAGTGATATTTAGCTGCAAATTTTTATAAATGGCAGTGTTACAAGGTTGACAAATGGGAAAGTTACTAGATCGACAAATGCCAATGTTTCCAGTTTGAGAAATGTCAATGTACACAATATGACAGATGCAAATCTTACAAAATTGTTTGTATGTGGTTCCACACGAGTAATCATAAAAAATCAAGTGTGATGAAGGGATATACAAATCTTGCGCGCCAGATTTTCTCTTGGCTTAGTGACGAAGGAACCATAGCTCTCGCTTTGCATACGGTGTCCAATCTGAACTGTTTGCGATGAAGAGATGCACAAATGTTATGCGTCAAATTTTCCCTTTGCTTACTAAGGAAGGACCATAGCTCTCACTTTGCATATGGGTGTTGTATCTAAAATGTTTGTGATGAAGAGATGCACAAATCATGTGTGGCAAATATTCCCTTGGCTTACTAGGGAAACTCTCGGTTTGCATATGGGTGTTCTATCTAAAACGTTTGCGATGAGTCTTTTAAATTTAAAAAACATTGATTTTTTTAGAAAAAAACTTTTGATAAGTCTATACATTTCGAGAGAAAAACGCAAGTATGTTGCTATCATAGGTTTCATTCAGTCACACTGTGACTTTACATTCATACGATCGAGATACAATATTAAACCCAAAAACACAAATTGCGGCGGCATGCTGCACCGGTGTTCTCATCCTCTGGACACCGATGTTCAAGTCTTCAGGCCAGCCCAGAATGTTCTTGACTTGGAAATCAAAGACACTATCATCGCGCGATTGACGGGCGGGGCGCCGAAGGACGGCGTCTCGTGGTGCTACGAAGTAGCAGCCGACGGCGGTGTCCCATGATGCTGAGGGGGCATGCGCACGGGCACGGGCACGGCTGGTGCAGGCAAACACACGGGGACCGGCGCCGCAGTGGGTGCAGGGGCGCACACGAGCACACGTGGGGGCACTGGCGCTGGCGTTGGCATGTACACGAGCTCATGCTGGTCCACAAGGACCTCACTAACGCCCGTGGCTTCCATCTCTATGATAGTGCTCGGCGACCAGCCCGTCAATGCTATAGGGATGGTCCCTGGCGCAGGCACGGGGATGGGAGCTGGGAAGGGCGTGGGGGCAGCCTCCACCATGGCCAGCTCATTCAGGTCCATTCCTCCTTATTTTCTATCTCCGCTAGCTCAGAGTCGACTTCACCAAACTGGAAGACTAGTGGTAGATGGTCCTTCTGCACCATGGTGTTGGTGGAGGTCTGTGAGAGGGGAATGGGAGGCGAAGAGTAAAGGCCGCCCGTATTAAGCAACGGCTTGGGCGCCATTAATGGAGAGGTTGGGAGCGAGGTGGCCGGACATGTGTAGGATAGAAAGTAGGTCTAGAGGGGGTGATTAGACTACTTGACCAAATAAAAATCTAATTTTATTCCCAATTTTAGTTGTGGGCAGATTTTAGCAATGAACACAAGTCAAGCAATCAACCTACACATGCAATTCTAAGAGTGTAGCAGCTGAAAGTCAAACATTGCATATGAATGTCAAGGGAAGGGTTTGGAGAGTGCAAACACAAAGATGACACAGAGATTTTTGGCATGGTTCCGATAGGTGGTGCTATCATACGTCCACGTTGATGGAGACTTCAACCCACGAAGGATAACAGTTGCGCGAGTCCACGGAGGGCTCCACTGATGAAGGGTCCATGAAGAAGCACCTTGTCTATCCCACCATGACCATCGCCCATGAAGGACTTGGCTCACTCGGGTAGATCTTCATGAAGTAGGCGATCTCCTTGCCCTTACAAACTTCTTGGTTCAACTCCATGATCTTGTCGGAGGCTCCAAAGTGACACCTACCCAATCTAGGAGACACCACTCTCCAAAAGGTAATAGATGTTGTGTTGATGATGAACTCCTTGCTCTTGTGCTTCAAATGTCAGTATCCCCAACACTCAACTCTCTCTCGCGGATTTGGATATGGTGGAAAGATGATTTGAGTGGAAAGCAACTTGGGGAAGGCTAGAAATCAAGATTCTTGTGGTTGGATTATAATATATTGATCTTAACACATGAGTAGGTGGTTCTCTCTCAGAAAATGTAGGATGGAAGTGTAGGCACGTTCTGATGGCTCTCTCACTAATGGAGAAGGGGGTGGAGGGGTATATATAGCCTCCACACAAAATCCAACCATTACACACATTTGACCCAACTCGATCAGACCGAATAGATGAACTCGCTGAGACCAATTTAGTTCAAAATGTGAACGTTAGGAATCTCGGTGGGACCGACTAGAACAACTCGGTGGGACCGATGTGCTAGGGCTAGGGAAAAACCTCATCTCGATGGCGCCGATTGTGTGAACTCGGTGAGACCAATTTCAACAAAGAGCAAATAGAGAGTTGGCCAAGCAAACTCGGTGGGACCGATCGGTCATTTCGGTGAGACTGAAATGTTACAAAAGGGAAACAAAGAGTTTGCAGGGCCATCTCGGTGAGACCGAGATCCGTATTGGTGTGACTGAGGTGTTAGGGTTTGTGTCAGTGGCTATGTCAAATGAACTCGATGGTGCAGGATAGAAGATTTTGATGGGGCCGAGTTTGACTTTGGTGTCGGGGTTCTGGGAATGGGGGTCCCCAGACTTGCCTGCCTGCGGCCCACGGCGTGGCTTTACTAGCAGGCATGTATGGCCCACCTTCACCTACAAGGCACTCAAGACCCTCGCAAGGGGCCAAGCCTCATGAGGTGGACGACACAAGACCTCCTCAGGAGCGGCCTCACCAGGCTGTCTCGCGAGGGGCGGAGAGTTCAAGGCCAGGCAAACCTCACAAGGTTCTAGTGACGTGAGCCATGATGATCGAGGCCAGGCGGGCGCCAGTGCGCGTAGTGTCCTTGTTTCCTCTTTGGTGCTAAGGAAGTAGGTGCAGACGCGGAGTACCGAGGCGTCAGGCAAAGGTTTCCATATCAGTCCAACAAGACCAAGACCAGAAGGATGGCAAGACGGAGGTCACCGTGGAGCCCAAGACGGCGTCACCACCAGAGCCTTTGGCAAGCGAAGACTGATTTTGTCAGGATAGCTTGTACTAGCTGCCCCCTTCAAATTGGCCGTTGTGGGATCCCTTCCCGCTCAATATTTGGGAAGAGGACCAAGGCCACTATAAATAGGACTAGCCACCACCATAGCTAGGGAGTCAGATCAAGAGAGACCAGAACACACACAAGTTCGCCAAGCATAAGAACACCTCTCCTCAGGAGGCTGTTCTACCCCCTGTACTGTTCATCCTCAGCCCAAGAGGCAATCCACCACTAGCACACTGGAGTAGGCTATTACACCACAATGGTGGCCCGAACCAGTATAAATCTTGTGTCCTTTGTGTTGCGAGTTCGTCGAGTTAGTTTGTAAGATCTTAGCTGAGCTAGGACATGGATCGGTAGGGGGGAGATCTTCGTGCGCACCCCAGTGTTCGAACCTTAAGTGTTTTGCCGGAACTCGTGATCCGACATTTGGTGCACCGGGTAGGGGTGCGCCAGCGGCTTTCTTCCATCGATTCGCGCTCCACCATCTCCACGCCCGCTCCCCCATGGTGGGCGCCCCTCCAGCTGGATCTACCCGTGCCCACAGCGGCTCTCGGGGGCTCCAAGCCCTTGCCCCCGCCTTGCGGCAGATGCAGTGGCCACCCAAGTTCAAGCCGGAGATGTCGCCATGCTACGACGGCGCGGCGGACCCGTCGGCTTTCCTGCTGGCGTACGAGGAGGCCGTTTTGGAAGCCGGGGGCGACGGCAAGATCATGGCCAACTGGTTCCCAATGGCCCTTGTAGGCGCGTCGCGCGCCTGGCTCCTCCATTTGCCGGAGTCTTCTGTCGTCACCTGGGAGGAGATGCACAACCTCTTCATCACTCGCTTCGGGGAACCGGCGGCCCCCATCGTCGCAGCTCTTCTCGGTGGTTCGCAAGCACCACCCTTAGATCAGATGTCAAGTCGTACTTTCGCCAGATCAGCGCCGCTTCCAAGCGCCCGGGGGCTCCGCCGGGATGGGCCGCGCCTGAGGCCGACCTCTCCTTCGACTCAAAGGATCATCCTGCCTCCACTGTCGGCTCGGGTACACTCCCGATGCTGTGTGCGCCCACCATCTGCCACGTATCCATCACCAAGATGCTCGTCGATGGTGGAACCGGCCTCAATGTGCTCTCTGTCGAGGCCTTCAGCCTTCTTCACGTACCGTTCGAGCGGCTCCGCCCCAGCAAGCCCTTCTCGGGGGTTGGCGGAGGCTTCGCCCGCCCCTGGGGTAGATCCGCCTCCCCGTGACCTTCGGCATGCGCGCCAACTATCGCATCGAGCTCATCGACTTCGACATCGCCCGCATTGGCCTCCCGTACAACGCCATCCTCGGGTACCCAGCTCTGGCCTAGTTCATGGCAGCAACCCACCCTGCTTCCAACCTCATGAAGATGCTGGGGAGCAAATGTGTCCTCACCATCAAGGGGGACGCCAAGGAGGCTCTGGCGGCGCTCAAGCTTGCCCTCAAGGCCGCCGCAACGGCACGACCCGCCGACGCAGATACCTCCAAGGCCAAGGGAGCCGCACCAACCAAGAAAAAGCAGTTCTCTGAGGACAAGGCAGAAACCAAGCAAGTGCTAGTCGAGGACGACGGGTCCTCAGGCGCAACCTTTACCATAGGTGCCAGCCTTGAGCCTGGTCAGGAGGAGGCGCTAGTGAAGTTCTTGCATGCAAACAAGGGAGTGTTCGCCTGGGAGCCCGATCAGCTAGTAGGGGTCCCAAGAGAGGTAATAGAGAACCACCTGAAGGTGTGCCCCAACGTACGCCCATGAAGCAGAAGGCGAGGCGGCAGTCCACAGAGAAGCAAGCTTTCATCGTCCAAGAAACCCGCAAGTTGGAGGCTGCGGGTGTCATTCGTGAGGTTCGGTACCCCGAGTGGCTGGCAAACCCCGCCGTCGTCCCCAAGAAAGGCGAGAAGGAGCGGATGTGCGTCAACTTCACCAACCTCAACAAGGCCTTTCCCCAAGACTCGTTCCCGCTTCCATGCATCGACCAGATCGTCGACTCCACCGCCGAGTGCGACGTGCTATGCTTCCTGGATGCGTTCTCAGGATATCACCAGATCAAGATGGCGGTAGAAGATGTGGAGAAGACGGCCTTCCTGACCCAGTGTTGGGTGTACTGCTACACTTGCATGCCGTTCGGGCTGCGCAATGCGGGCACAACCTTCCAGCGGCTCATGCACATCGCCTTAGGGTGGCAGCTTGGGAGAAATGCTGAAGCCTACATCGACGACATCATGGTGAAGTCTCACGAGGCGGGGACCTTGATCCAAGACCTAGAGGAGACCTTTGAAAGCCTTCGCCAGGTGGACTTGCGGCTCAACCCGGAGAAATGCGTGTTTGGCGTCCCTTCCGACAAGCTGTTGGGTTTCCTGGTGTCCCACGGGGGGATCGAGGCCAACCCAGAGAAGGTCAAGGCCATTGAAGACATGAGTCCACCGCAGACCCTCAAGGAAATGCAGAAGTTGGCTGGTCGGGTGACTGCGTTGGGGCGCTTCATCTCCAAGCTGGGAGAGCGCGCCCTACCCTTCTTCAAGCTGATGAAAAAGAAGGGCCCGTTCGAGTGGACCCCAGAGGCCAACCGAGCTTTTCAAGACCTCAAGAGATACCTGACCAGCTCTCTAGTGATGGTGGCGCCACGACCTCGCGAGCCCCTAGTGCTCTATCTCGCCGCCACCCCGTACTCAACCAGCGCGGCTCTGGTGGCGGTTCGGGAAGAACACCAAGCGAAGCGCGCATCGCACCGCGCCACGCCTCCAGCAGAGATGACGCAAGACCAGAAGGGCGCCACAAGGACTGCAGCAGCAGCGGCAGAGGATCAGGCTTAGCAGGATGACGCCCCCAAACCTGCGAAGGCCCCGACTAGCGATCAAGCATTAGGGGTTCCCTCTCCTCAGGAGGCACCCCAACTCCAGGATGGCGCAAGCCTCATCAGCGTGCCTACCCTCGTCGAGCACCCAGTATACTTCGTCAGCACGGTGTTGCGGGATGCGAGAGCACGGTACCCCATGCCTCAGAAGCTCCTGCTCATGCTCCTAGTGGCCTCGCGAAAGCTGTGGCACTACTTCCAGGGCCACCCCATCAAGGTCGTCTCAACTTACCCATTGGAGAGAGTGCTCGGGAGCCCCAACTCTGCCGGAAGAGTCGCTGAATGGAACATCGAGTTGCAAGCATTCCAGTTGGAATTCAGTACTACCAGGGTCATCAAGGGAGCCTCGCTCGCTGATTTTGTGGTAGAATGGACAGATGCCCCGGCGCTTGAAGAAGGCGAAGAAAGGTCCCTCTCGCCGGGAAGCGAGGCGCCTGACGACTGGGTCATGTATTTCGATGGTGCCTTCGCGTGCCAGGGCGCGGGGGCTGGAGCAGTGCTCATCTCGCCCACTCAGGACAAGCTCCAGTACGCCGTGCAGCTCTGCTTCCAGCAGGGCGAGAAGGTCTCCAACAACATTGCAGAATACGAAGGCCTCATAGCCGGCCTGAAGGCTGCGGCGGCGCGGGGGGTGAAAAGTCTCACTATCAGGGGCAACTCACAGCTCCTCGTCAACTTCTCCAACAAGATAAACGAGCCGGAGGACGAGCACACGGAAGCATACCTCGCGTAGGTGCGCAAGATGGAGAAACAATTTTTGGGCATGGAGTTGCAGCACGTGCCCCGTGGCACTAACAAGGAAGCTGACGACATCGCCAGAAGAGCATCCAAGCGACAGCCCTGGGAGCCTGGCGTCTTCGAGGAGCGGCTGTTCAAGACATCAAGAACGCCACCGCTTTCAAGAACAGCTCAGCCTTGGGAGGAACTCCCGCAGCTGCCTGCCACAGGAGCCCCGGCCTGTGGCCTGACCTCGAGAGCGCGCCTAGTCCTGGCGCTCGAGCCCCACGAGGGATGCTAGACCAAGGAATTCAAGGAATACCTGATGCAAGGGACATTGCCGGAGAAGGAGGAGGACGCGGATCGTGTGGCCCGTCAGGCCACATCATACTGCATCCGGGACGGTGAGTTATATAGGAAGCGACCAAATGACATTTAACTGTGTTGTATCTCCAGGGAAAAGGGAAAGCGCTGATAGCCGACATACACGGCGGGGACTGCTGTAACGCCCCGAGACCGATGTGCCAGGTGTCTTCCAGTTATTCGCTGACGTTGTCATGTAATTTGCTTGCGTGTTGCATCTCATCATGTCATCATGTGCATTGCATCATCATGTTTTAAAAGTTGCATTTGTCCGGGTTCTCCGAGTTCTCTCCATTGTCCGTTCTGAGCCCAACCACACTTGCACGCGCCCGCGGCATGTCCGAAATAATATTTTATAAGTGGCCAGAAAATGTTCTCGGAATGGGATGAGAGTTGACGTGTGGTCTTATTATACTGTAGATAGACCGCCTGTCAAGATTCATCGCATTCGGAGATCGTTTGATGCCCCAACGGATAACTATAGCGGCAGTATAGCCGGTCTAGCGTCGGACGTTTTCGGTCTCCGGAAACAGATGCCGGGCCCTCTCTCTCTCTTCTCCCTCTCGCAGTCTCGCCATAGCCCACCTAGTCCATCCTCCTTCCCCTCTTCGCTTCCAGAGTTGTCCGATGCGATCGCACGGTCCGAAACCCTCTCTGCTCAGTGCATCAACCCCCCTCGCGCGCGTGTCCGAAAAGCTACCTCGGAACCGAACCGGACATTCGTCACCGTTGGATCCGGATCATCCCCAAATGTCTACAAAACATCTCCGTTTTGTTTATTGGACTTCCTAACCTAGTTATCTCAGCCCATCCGATTTTGATCGGAGGGACCAAATCGCGCTACACCTAGTTCCCCAATTACCTTTGGTTTAGTTTTGCACTCAACCAGTCTATTTTTCTCAACCGCCCGATTTCGATCGAAGGGTCCGAATCTACCCTAAACTTCCCCCCTCTTTCCATATATATAAGACTCCTAGTCTAAATCTAGACCAATCCCTAAAATCTAGGGGAGCTGTCCCATCCTCCAAATCCTTCCGCCGCCACGCACCTAGTTTTGTTCCTCGGGATCCCCTCACTCCTTCCCGAGCCAACCCAGCGCCGCCACCTACCTCCATCGATCCCCTCGCAGCG
>NW_024120970.1:0-8026 GCF_003073215.2 Triticum urartu
GACTCTGCAACCCCCTTCTGAAGCCTCACCTTGTCTCCACCGAGCACACCGACCTGCGAGCTCGCCGCCTTCTCGTTGCTGACAACCTGCCGATGTGCCTCATTCAGTAGCTCGTGTTCAGACTTCAGGCTGTCAATGGTGGCCTGCAGTTCAGATGCCTCCTTCCTCACGATGTCGAGTCGCCTGTTCGTCTCGAGGAATCCTTCCTTGTACTCGCTGGCTTCGCCCTCTGATGCCGTAGCTTTCTCTGTCAGCTGGAGGACCTGCGACTGTGCTTCCTGGAAACTCTTTGTCAGGGACGCCAGTGCCTCCTCGTTGGATTTGTTCAGTGAGGTGATGGCCACTAGGCGATCTTCCAGCGCCGCTGCCTTGGTCTTCCACCCTTGCGCCGACTGGTCTGCATCCATCTCTGCCCTCTTGGCGTATGCAATGTCGACCTTGAGCCCCTTGACAACTTCTTCTGCTCTGACCAGCTTCTCCTGAAACGCCATTGCTCTCTGGAGCTCAGCTCGCAGCTCTGAGGCCTCCAAGCGCAGCTTGTCGATGATCTCTTCTGCTCCTTTTTCTCTGCTCCCCATCTCAGACTTGAGCCGGGTCACCTCAGCCATCAGTATCTCCATCCTTTTTGCATTTCCATGCATGGTCTTCTCGGCCTCGTCAACACGGCTGAGGGCTGAGTTCTTGGCCTGGGCGGTCACCGCCAGCTCACCCTTGGTATTCTCGAGCTCCTTGGTCACCTTAGCGAGGGAATTGACGTCCTGGGCATGGCGCTTCGTGACGTTGGCGTGCTTCCGCTGCCACTCCTCCTCCTTCCTCCGGGCGAGCTCGATGCTCGCCTGCTCCCGCTCGACGGACTTGAACCTCTCGATCTCCAGCGCCTCTTCTGCTCGCCGCTGCATGGCGAGGGACTCCTCGAGCTTCTGGTAGGCCTCGTCGGCCAGCGTCTTGGTGAGCACCAGGTCGTCATGGACCTGGGCTCTGTCCTTGTCGATGTTGGCCAGGTGCTCCCTGGCGTTCTTGAGGTCTTCCTGGACAAGGTTCAGCTGCGCCTGCAGCTCCGATGCCTTGGCGATCCTCGGCTGCCTCTGGAAACACAAGAAAATCATTCACGAGGCGCACGAATGGAATGGCAAATACACATGATTTTTTTGCCTGTGTTTCGTTGACTCACGTCGGGAGTTTTTTGTCTCACGTCTGGGGTAGTAGAGGTACGATGCGGCGAGGCCTTGAAGTTCGACCGGCGTTCTCCCGGTGATGGCTTTTGAGCGGCATCGACGGACTTGTCGAGCGGAGCGGCGGCGGCGGGACGGGCAGCATTGTGTAGTGGGGAAGGCGCCCTGGCCTCTGCTGCTTGCTTGCTTGATCCTGCAGCTGCAGCAGGTTTGGCTAGCCTGCTCACTCTAGGTGCTGAAGCGTGAGCCCTGCTGTAGTTGGAACCGGAACTGGAACTAGCTGGTTCCTTGTGGTTGGAAGGTTCAGCCAGACTTGCCCTGCTTTAATTTCAGCAATGCCAGGCGTCAGATCAGAGTTTCTATTAAAAACTAGTCACTTCGATCCATATTAACTGTTGCTGATTTAGCCAAATCCGTCGGAGAGAGTACAACTACTTACTGAAGGACTATCTATGAAAAGGAGCATGAAAGTTTCGTCGAGGGTTTTGGCAATTTGTACGTAGTTCGTGAGCTAAACGGCTGAATTTGTTGAAAGCAGATGGTATGCTGAGAACATAAGAGAAAATGGACATCTCAAGTCCTTGAAACGCAGAAGATGGACAAGAATAATCACTTACTTGGGCTTGGATGCGAGCATTGCTGAGTAGTGCCAGAAAGCAGAAGCAACCTTGAACTTGGACTGCAGCAAGGCTAAGCCAGCTAGCCCCCTGTTGAACTTCGCAATCTCGCGCTAGCTTAGCTGCTTGGGGCCAACCGAAGCCGGGACATATGCATGAAGGAGAGGATGGGCGTGAGGTTGAACAAGGAGGCGATGGTGAAGACGACAGAGTGGCATGCATGTTTGTTTGGGTGCCGGCAATCTGGGATGGCACTCGTCTGCACGTCCCTCCTATGGTCATCAGTGGAATGACATGGATGCCGTCGTGCGTGTCACCATGCTCCAGGATTCTCTTTTTTGGGGGAACGAAACTCCAGATACAAGTCAGCCCGTAAAGTCCAATATCTTACCCTCACGGGCCGAACAGCTTTGTTTCTCAAAAGGGCCCAAATCTAGTTTTGGTAAGAAAAGAGGCCCAAAGTCTGACGATCCTCGTCCAAAGATACTTCCAGGCGAATGGACGAGATTAAAGTGCTGCAGAAACCTCCGCGAATGCTTACTCTTCTTCCTTTTCACTCCTTGCTGCTGATGATGGGCGATTGCTTGGTGCTTAAGGTCTACCCACCGTGGTCAGTCGCAGCGCACGCGTTATTCTCGCTCCCTGACGCACGCGCATACTTAGCTCTAACTTAACTGACTCGAAGTAAGAAGCGAATATCCAAATCTGAGATCGGGCTCCTTTGCACTCGGTGAACAGTAAATTTAAAAATATTACTAAAAGAATTTTAAAAAATCGAATTTTTTCATGAAGAAAGATGGCTGAGTGCATGAAGTGCGTGCCGAATTTCAAAGCATTTGAACATCTGAGTAGTTCTCAGTAAAAAAATGGGTCCAAACAATAAACTTCTTCACACACCTCAAATTTATTTTTTTTGCTGAGAGATACCCACACATCCAAATGCTCTAAATTTTGGCACGGATCACGCACTCAACCGATGAATCTGCGAGCAAGGGCTTTTGTGCTTCTGGAATACTATTTCTTTGTGCATAAGAAGAATATAGAAACATTATTATCATTGGCCTTTGCATGGTGATGGAAAAAAGGTCTTAGATGGTACTTCGTCCAATCCAAAATAAGTGTTGTGATTTTAGTTTAAATTTGATCACAACACTTATTTTGGATCGAAGGGAGTACTTGTGAATAAGTGACTTATAATTTGCCGTGGTTAATTATACTTCATCATTGCACCGTGGCTTCTACAACCCCCCTGCAGTAGTGTACCGTGCAGTATAGCAGTATAGTACCGCTGTCGTGCAGGCCTGACCTCATATTTCATGTGCACAACTGCATCATGTAGTACCGCAGAGGATCTCGATGTAGGGGAACATGTTACGCAACAAAAAAAAAGCTACACAATCACACCCAGGAACAATATGAAAATGGCGGGTAACGATGATCTCTTCGACGAGCAGAGTAGCGGAAGTAGTATAGCATGTCGATGAAGCGCGACGATTCTCGCAGCTAGGTTATACCTCCCAGTCACGAGGGTTTCTCCAAGACGATCCGCCGATCAAGAATCGAAGCAGACAACCCCTCTAAGATATCCATGCGTTCTGAAGTAGTAATTTGACAACACTCCGGCATACACAAAGAAGAGCTTCGAGAAAACTAGAGATAGAGAAAGCTTAGCGGTTCCGTCTAATAAGGAGTCTAATCTTATTAGACTACGTAGACCAGGAGAGTACCCGTTTAGGAGTCTAATATGTAGGCCAATTAGATCAGGATTAGAGCTTAACTACGTGGGAGAGATCCTCCTTGGAGTTTTCTTTTAACAAAACACACAAGACTTTATTCATTAAAAATAACAGTTACATCGATTATGAGTAAATGTACAATTTTATTTAGATGTTCCTCAGACCAATCAAATGTCAAAGAAAATCTAGACAACCTAGCAAGCTTATGAGCAACTTTATTTGCTTCCCCTCTTACAATACTCAAATCTAAAAATAGAAAAATCACAAGCAAAATGATAACAATCAATAAAAAAATAATCAACGCTGCACCCGGAGAGTGTCTTTCATTCTTTGTAGTGTGATTCACTTCCAAATTATCAAAATTAATGGCGATTCGGTTACATCCTACTCTTTGCGCAAGGAAAAGACCAAATCTGAGTGTCGAAGCTTTAGCTGTCAGGACGTCTGCACACCAACCGATTTGCTAATTCCTCCAAGCAATGAAATTTCCTTTATTAACCCTCAATACCGCCCTTATCGTACCCCCTAAGCAAGTCTTGATCCAAAGAAGCGTGAACATTACGTTTGATTCAACTCTCTCTTTTCAGGGTGGCATTTGGAGAGGAAGTAGTTGTTAGAATAAATCCGAGGCACTCCATCAATCATCAGAGGACCAAGTAATCACACGAGCACGACACCGAGATTTGTTAACGAGGTTCACCGATATGGCTACATCCGGGGCTTGACTGCGGGCGCTCCTCCCCGTGACACCATCACAATACCGCACCCGGCCACCCGGGCGCCGGCACACGCCGCC
This sequence comes from Triticum urartu, assembly GCF_003073215.2. Classification (NCBI taxonomy): domain Eukaryota; kingdom Viridiplantae; phylum Streptophyta; class Magnoliopsida; order Poales; family Poaceae; genus Triticum; species Triticum urartu. Next base: position 4,322 of record NW_024120970.1, read on the forward strand.
GGCTCCTCCTTGCGCGCCTGTGCTATTATATTGGCATAGGTTACATCGTGTGTCTACACCCGCTATATAAGAGAGGCCTAGGATACAAGTGTCCTATTAGGACACGACTCCACATCCTATGTAAACACAATACAACTCCTAGTCCAACTGTAACCTACCTTGTACACAATATTCGACACAACTCTAACAAACTCCACCTTGGCGAATATTCTCCGCCACCTTGAATTCGTCAATGTGTCAAACTTCCATGTACATTGGACTTGAGCTTATCCCATGAGTACCGATGCTACTCCAAAGACTCTATATGACTCCACCTGCAACTTGTAGTCCCTTCTTTTCTTGACCACAGTCAACACTTGAGCAAAATTAAGTTCCTCTTTACTCTAGTGTATGCTCCCAACTTCCAGAGCTTCATTCAACGCATCACACACTGATCACTGACCTGCGTGAAAATGAACAACTCACATATTGGGTGTCACACATAAGAGTTACCTGAACTCAACATCACCGCTCCTTTCTTGACTGCTTGTCTGAAACTTGAAAGAATTTTACTATTGCTTGTAGTCATCCCAAGTCAAATTCGCAGTTGTCTCACCACATGTATGACCACCAGAGCCCTGGCCCGTCTCCATGTCCCGTGCATACTGCACGCCTCGCCGCTATTACCGCGTCGAGCCTCCGCTGTCCCGGTCGAGTCTCAAGGGTCGCGAACCCACACCACTCAACCCCACTGCAGAGTACCACCGATCATCACCGACCGATGACGAGTTTCACGCTTTCATCGGACCACTGGGCTCCAGTCCAAACTGCATGTCACTCGCTTTTCCCGCTGAATAGGCTTCGACTCTCTGACGTCTTACGCCGTAGCCCCTCAATCAGCACCGAGTGAAGTCTTCCGTCAGACTCCAGCTCCACCTTCAACATGACTCCATGGTGGATGATCAGTCCACCCCTGCGCCCCGTCAACTTCAAGCTCCGTGTGCACCGTCTTGAATCAACCCCGCGCCATAGTCTTGTCGAAGTCACACAAGCACTCAGGCCCGTGCCGCGTGTTTCCACGCCCAGAAAACGGTCACCATCAACACCACACTCCTATGTCGTCGTCGCCGATCCCACCACCGTTTTCTGTACCAACCGACTTGCGTCGATCCGTTAGACTGTCCAATCCGACCCAGCCGAACTTCCCTCGACTGTAACCATGCTCCACCCTGCACCATCACTGCTTGCACTATGCATGCTTAGACGCCTTGTGTATGCATGATTCTGCCACGACACGTTCCAGACACTTCCGAGTCTAATATGCACGTCGTCAACATGCCAACTAATACAACCCGCGTGCAATTAGCAATGGCCCAAAATAAAATTGCTTCCATGGTAGCTCCCGTGGTTACACCATGTGCGTGCCTCCACTAGTCCCAATGCTCTTTCCTTTGTCCCATTGATGTCCATGCCACGCCAATACCATGGGCAGATTGTCCTTTTTTGTCACAAACAAATCACATGCACGTAGCTACAGCTACACTGACGCACGCCCAATTGCTGCTCTCTGCCCTGCATGCCCTCGGGCCAGCTCCAGTTGAGCTTTGCGCCCGCGCACTTGGGCACTGTTGCCTGCCGCTGCTAGACTGCATGCACGCCTGCCTGGGCTTTGCTCCGTATCACGATCGGTCTCGCCGTCTTGGTGAGTCCCTAATCGACTAGAACACCAGCCACCGTCCTGTGCCGGACTCCGCTGCTGCAGCCGATCTGCGTAGGCCTTGTACTTGTGTGTCCCGATCGATCCGATCTGCTCATAGCTACTGCCGTCGCTGCCTGCTTCAATTGCTTTGATTATTCCCTGTCGCGGTTGCCTTGCACGCCAACCCGAACCTTAGGGTGGTTGACCTCACTGGCATTGACGACAACATCACTAAAGACGAGGTCAAAGCGGCCATTGATCTTATGCCGGGCGATAAGGCCCCGGGATCGGATGGATTCACGGGAAGCTTCTTCAAGAAATGTTGGCACATTATCAAAGTTGATGTAACGAGAGTCATTCACCAGTTCAGTAGCCTCTAAACGACAAATCTTCACTGGCTCAACTCGGCCAACATTGTGCTCATACCAAAGAAGGATGGGGCGGAGGAGATCGGGGATTTCCGCCCCATTAGCCTCATCCATGCTATTGCTAAAATCATCGCCAAGGTGTTGGCGTCCCGCCTTTGCCCTTTCACGAACAACCTTGTCTCCACTGCGCAGAGTGCTTTCATCAAGAAACGAAGCATCCACGACAACTTCATGTACGTGAGAAACCTCGCACGACGCCTACACAGAAACAAAACTCCATCCTTGCTCTTCAAGTTGGATATCCGGAAGGCCTTTGACTCGGTACGATGGGAATACATCCTTGACCTACTCCGTCGGTTGGGATTTCCGGACCGCTTTCGGGATTGGGTGGCAGCCCTCTTATGCACATCCTCTCCGCGCGTCCTCCTCAATGGTATTGCCGGGGCCGCCATCTGCCATGGTCGAGGGCTCAGACAAGGGCACCCCCTTTCACCCCTACTCTTTGTCCTCGCGATCGACCCCTTGCAGCAGCTCCTCGACATTGCCACAAGTCACAACCTGCTGCAGAAAATCCGAGGGCGTGGATCTACTGTTCGTACCTCCCTGTATGCCGACGATGCAGCGATCTTCATCTCCCCCTCACGGGAAGACGTGGCCAACCTTGCGGCCATCCTTAGTGCCTTTGGAGGGGTCACCGGTCTGTCCACCAACTTTCAGAAGAGCTCCGTTGTCGCAATTCGTTGTGGCAACCTAAACCTTGACGACATACTCCACAGTCTGCCCGCCTCGCGAACTTCTTTCCCATTGAAGTACCTGGGACTCCCATTATCCATCTGGCAGCTGAAAAGGGTGGACTTCCAACACCTTGAGGACAAGGTGGCTGCGAGGCTTCCTCCATGGCAAGGGAGAAACATCACCACAATAGGCCGGGCGGCCTTGGTCAAATCGGTCCTCACTTCACAAGTCGTCTACCACATCACATCCCTGAACATTCCCGCCGGCGTGCTACACAATGTCAATAGAATTGAGCGTGCTTTCCTGTGGTCAGCTCAGAGTCAAACTTCAGGTGCAAAATGCAAGGTCAACTGGGAGACTGTTTGCCGCCCTACGCATCTCGGCGGGCTTGGAGTGCTGCAATTGGGGAAATTTGCAAGAGCTCTAAGGTTGAGATGGCCGTGGGTGGAGTGGAAGGACCCGACTAGACTATGGGTGGGATTAGGAAACCCGTGCTCTGAGGTGGATATGGACCTCTTCTACGCCTCCACCGTCATTACCGTGGGAAATGGAGGGAAGACGCCCTTCTGGGAGGCACCATGGTTGAGAGGGAAAAAACCTAAGGATATCGCCCCCCTCATCTTCACAGCCTCCAAGCGAAGGAAGTGGGTGGTGAGGGATGCTCTGCGAGACAATGCTTGGGTGCACAAGATCGATCCTTCCATCAACCTAACGATCAACCACATTGTGGAGTTTGTGGACCTTTGGGTCCGCTTGGAGCAATTCCAGCTTTCACCGGACATTGATGACGACATATCCTGGAAATTTGAGGCCAACGGTGAGTATTCGGCGGCCTTTGCTTATAGGATCCAGTTCTTGGGCTCCACGACGACAACCATGAACAAGACTATTTGGAAGGTTTGGGCACCTCCCAAGGTCAAGTTC